>NW_024741901.1:1120609-1329445 GCF_018991925.1 Homarus americanus | reverse complement strand
TTACCTAGCATTAGTGAGGCCACACATGGATTATGCGGTTCAATTCCTGGTGTCCTATTATAGAATGGACATAGATTCTTTGGAGAGAGGTACAAAGAAGAATGACAAAATGATCCATAATATTAGAAACCTTCCATATGAAGAAGAAAGACTGAAAAGTAGGCTTGCATTCATTAGAGAGGCGAGTCTGGGGAGATATGATAGAGGTGTTCAAGTGGGTAAGTGGGATTAACAAGGGCAAAATGGAAGATGTTCCCTGAAGCTCAGTAATAACGAAATAACTAGAACAAATGGCTTTAAATTAGATAAATTCCGATTCAGAAAGGATATAGGCAAGCACTGGGTTTGGTAATAGAGTACGGATATTGGAATAGGCTACCGAGTGCTATGGGTAGTAGGATCGGGGACGCCAGGGAGCTCAAGACGAAGTTATAAGAAAGTGGGATACAGGAGGCGACTGGCCCCATGAGGCAGATCCGCACCCATCCCAGCACTTCCATGTGCCTATCAACTTCGTCTTGAAGCTCCTAGCGTCCCCGATCCTACTATAGCACTCGGTAGTCTATTCCATATCCCTCTATTACCAAACAAGTGCTTGCCTATATCCTTTCTGAATCGGAATTTATCTAATTTAAAGCCATTTGTTCTAGTTATTTCGTTATTACTGAGCTTCAGGACATCTTCCATTTTACCCTTGTTAATCTCACTTACCCACTTGTACACCTCTATCATATCTCCCTAACTCTACGTCTCTCTAATGAATGTAAGCCTAAGCTTTTCAGTCTTTCTTCATATGGAAGGTTTCTAATATTATGGATCATTTTGTCATTCTTCTTTCTGCACCTTCCAAAGAATCTATGTCCATTTTATAATAAGGACACCAGAACTGAACCGCATAATCCATGTGTGGCCTCACTAATGCTAGGTAAAGTTTCAAGATAACGTCAGCAGTTCTGTTACTCACAGACCTAGATATGAACCAAGAATCCTGTTTGCCTTGTTGCGAACGCTAATACATTGTTTTCTGGTTTCAGTCGTTGCTAACAAATACACCTAGATCTTTTCACAAACTGAGTTTTCTATTTCCGTGTTACCTAGTTTATACTTAACGTTTGTATTCGTCTTCCTATCTGTAGTACCTTGCATTTATCAGTATTAAAATTCATTTGCCAGTCTACTGACCACTCATGTAAGGTATCTAGATCTCTTTGAAGGTGTTCAAAGTCACTGTCTGAATTTATCACTTCCCATTTTGTATCATCTGCAAATTTACTAATCCTACTAGTTATGCCTAAATCAAGATCATTAATGAATATAACAAACAGCAGAGCTCAATAAGATCCCTGGGAACCCGCTTTTGACCCAATCTCCAGTCTGACTTTAATCCATTTATGCTGACTCTTGTTTCCTACCAGTTAACCATGACCTAATCCATTTTAATACTGATCCACCTATTCCATGTGCTTCTACCTTCATATCAATCTCTCATGAGGACTCTATCGAATGCTTTACTGAAACCTAAATAAATATATATCATATGACTTATCATTATCTACCGCTTCATATACTTCTGAGAAAAAGCTAAGCAAATTTGTAGAGACAAGAACGTCCTGGTGAACCGTGCTGAAAAGAATGAATTAAGTTGAATGTTTCAAGGTGGCTTGATTTTTGTAGCAATAATTGACTCTAGCAACTTGCCTATGATTGACGTGAGACTAATGGGACGGTAATTTGATGCTATTGATTTATCACCTTTTTGAAAATCGGAACTACATTTGCAAGTTTGCTTCTGGCACTAGGCCCGATTCTAATGACATTAAATAAAACTGCTAATGGATTACTCAACTCATCTCTACATTCTTTTAATATTCTAGCATATACCTCGTCTGGACCAGGCGATTTATGAGGCTTCAGTTTGTTAATTACCTTACACATCGTTACTAGTAATATTGATATTCATCAACATATTTTCTATACTGTCGTTATATACCTTATGAACTTCTGGAAACTGTGCTAGGTTTTCATTTGTGAATACGGAGCGAAAATGACTATTTAACGTACTACACATTTCTAACTCATCATCAGTCATTTCTCCTGTCGTAGTTTTAAGGGGACCTATTGTATCTCTAACCTTTGATTTATACAGTTGATAGAAGCGTGGTTTAGTCTTGTTCAGTTTAGTTTAAATTGTGTTTAGGTTAGGTTGGGTCATGTCAGGTACAGAGTTTGACCAGGGTCAGGTGGGGTTAGGTACAGAGGCTGGCCAGAGTCAGGCATAGAGACTTTCCAGGGTAGGGTCAGGCACAGAGGCTGGCCAGGGTTGGGACAGGTAGGGAGGCTGGCCAGGGTAGGATCAGGTAGGGAGGCTGGCCAGGGTAGGGGCAGGCAGGGAGAGCCCGGGGGTGGCGGTAATGAGGGGAGGGGAGCCGGGGTCATATTGATCGTGAGGGCGAGGCAAGGCGCGCCGCCATCGCTGTCCCACGCCACCATCCCCCTGCCCACCACGCCCCCTTCTGCCCGCTCCCGACACCACGCCCCCTTCTGCCTATTACCACGCCACGCCTCCTCCTCTGTCTACTACTGCAACACCACGCCCCCTTCTGCCTACTACCACCCATATTATGTTAAAATATACGGCTTTTATGATCACTGTTTCCCAGTTCGCTCAATCCCAACATCTTTACTAGATTTTCATTATTACGAGAACCAAATCGAGGATATTATTTCTTAGTGGGCGAGTTTATGAATTGATATAAAACTATCCTGTACTACTTCTAGAAAAATCTTTCAGATTCATTATCGCTAAGTTGATTTTTTCCAATTTATGCCTGAAAAAGTTGAAATCGCTTCAGAAATACATACATTGTTTCTATCAGATGCCTTCTTTTATTTCCTCCCATAGCAATTTACCATCGTTCCTACTCAAATTAGTGGTCTATATATAACACCAATGACTACGGATCTCCTGCCGTCTCATACCAATTTCTTACCCAAATACTTTCATTGTCGCTATTTGTTTAATGTTTGATTTATTGCAGCTTTTTAGACGACACCCTGATATACACTGCTACACCGGCCACCTCTCCTTCCTACTCTGTCAAATTTAAATAGTTATATCCTGAATATGAAATTCTGCAAAAAATGCTTAAGGTTTGAATTTAGCCATGTTTCCGTTATTGCAATTATATTCATGTTTTCTTTACTAACAATGGCCCTGAGCTGGTCCATTTGTCACACAGTACTTCCTAATATTAGTATAATAAACACTCAATATATTTCTCCGTTTCTATCTGTTTACATTTATTACTTGATGCTCTGTTATTTATGACTAACTATATTTTCAGCATTATTCACTCTCTGTTTCAATTACTTCCAGGACCTCCTTGACTTATTTTCCCGACCCTCTCTACTGGCGAAACCCCCTTCGAGTGACAATTTTACGCTCCAGGGATGCAGATAACTCTTTACCCCTCACGAGACAAGTGGTTAACTGAGCCTTCAGGTCCACTTTCTAAGGTTAATTTTTGAAGAGGTTCTGATTTGGAGAAAGGAGGAGATCATTGTTAGGACAGTGTGGTGATTAGTGACGTGGTAACGCCGTACTCGGAAAAAATAGCACAAAAAAGTGGCACCAAAATAGGGCACAGAAAAATAGGGCAGTGGAAAAATGGCACTGGAAAAACGGCACAATTTTATACTAGGAAAAACGGCATAACACATTTCACTTCGACCCCCACGAACCACAAACGACCTCGGCAATTGCATGATGATGACCAGGTCCAAGCAGTACATCTGCGTCGCATCCCTCCACGGTACCCCAGAAATGTGGAACGTTCATGAAGTAACTCTCAAGTATAAATCACGCACGGATAACATTTGTGAGGGTGGAACAACCGATACAGCAGGTTGGTTGGGCATCATCATCGACAGCCATTGTTAGTCTATGCATAATGGTTTATTAAATCCTGAAGATTTTTCCGTAACTTAATTGATGGTATAGATGTGATCAGTTGTGGAGTATCTTGGCTGGTTGGAGTAATTACTTTTGTAAAGAGCTCGTAAACTAGAGGAAACAGGCTTATTGGTCGATAGTTTTAAATCTTTGTTGTATTCTTCCAGGCTTTTGGAACAGTGTGGGTCTGTAAACATTTTTGTAAAGAGTTTGACGAGTTTACCTAATACAAAATCTCCGCATCTTTGATCAAGTCAGTGGTTAAACCATCTTTTCCTCCTACTTTGCCCTTACTCATAAGCTTTCTTTACTTTTTACTTCCTCTACTTCGAGGTTGGTTGCCACAGCCACCCAACTATCTGACCATGCTATTGTATCATGTCACATCATCAAAGAATCTCTTGGTGAGCCACGGAAGCGCCAAAAACGTGTTACAAGAACCTCCAGAAAGGCTGAAGACCCTCTGCCAGGACCGCCAAGCTGGACGCAATTCATTCCAAGAGTTTTTGCAAGGCGCTGGCTATAGCATTCGTTGAAATCTTAAATAATAATATGCAATGTGACATTTTATATTTTTATTAATTTCTGTACGAGTTTCACTAACATACGGTAGGATGTTTAGTTAAAAGGTAATAAATGTTTTATGTTATGACGTTGATATAACTCTAAGTAAGTTTCAGTAACAACCATTATCAAATTTAAGCGAAAACATGTCATAAAATTAATGCGCCATATTTTCCTAGTCTGATGATTATGGCTTTTTTTCCGCTGCCACATTTTCTATTGTCATTTTCTCCTGTGCTATCCCACATTCGCGTAACGCCCGACCCAGCCGACCCGAACATCCCTCCCCACACGCTGCTGCTTCCGCAAAATAGCAATATTCTCGGCTCTCGAAACAATTTCTTTAAAGATCTTGAACTTTTTATTTAAAAGTATTGCCGTATTCTGCTTATAAATATGTTCTGTTTCAACCGTGAAAATTTTGTGGCAACTACTTAAAAGTGGTGGGTGCTGCCTGCCGTAGGGTAACCTGTAATGATTGGCCTGTGACTAGTTAATACTGGTGGGTGCTGCTTGCTGCGGGGTGACCTGTAATGTTGACCTGCAACTAGTTAATACTGGTGGTTACTACCTGCCTGGGGGTGACCTGTAATGTTGACATTGTAACTAGTTAATAGTGGTGGGTACTACCTGTGACAGGGTGACCTGTAATGTTGACCTGTAACTAATCAACACTGGTGGGTACTACCTGTGACAGGGTGACCTGTAATGTTGACCTGTAACTAATCAACACTGGTGGGTACTACCTGTGACAGGGTGACCTGTATGTTGACCTGTAACTAATCAACACTGGTGGACTACCTGTGACAGGGTGACCTGTAATGTTGACCTATATCCTTCACGTTTATCCAGTGTTGTTCTTAAAGCTTTGTTGCAGTTAATAGTAACACAACTAATAAACAACAAATTGTTCAAACTACTGGACAAATGTTCACTATCAACATGTAATAAAACATATCTTTAGCAGACTAATATAACACAAGATGAAGACAATGTCACTTACCTGTCTAAACACTTGTCCCACCATGCCTGTCTACACTTGTGATACTAGACAGTTACTGTCTACACCTGTGTTAATAGACAGTTCACGTCAACACCTGAAATACTAGAGAGCTACTGTCTACACATGTGTTAATAGACAGTTACTGTTTACACCTGTAATACTAGACAGCTACTGTCCACATGTTTAATAGACAGTTACCGTCTACATCTTTGATACTAGAGTACTGTCAACACCTGCAATGACAGTTACTGTCAACACCTGTAATGACAATTACTGTCAACACCTGTGTTAATAGACAGTTACTGTCAACATTTATGTTAAAAAGCAGTTACTGTCTACACCTGTGATACTAGACAGTTACTGTCAGTACTTGTAATCACAGTTACAGTCAACACCTGTAATACTAGAAACTTACTGTCAACACATGTGTTAAAAGACAGTTACTGTCTACACCTGTGAAACTAGACAGTTACTGTCAGTACATGTAATGACAGTTACTGTCAACACCTGTAATGACAATTACTGTCAACACCTGTGTTAATAGACAGTTACTGTCAACATTTATGTTAAAAGACAGTTACTGTCTACACCTGTGATACTAGACAGTTACTGTCAGTACTTGTAATGACAGTTACAGTCAACACCTGTAATACTAGAAACTTACTGTCAACACATGTGTTAATAGACAGTTACTGTCTACACCTGTGATACTAGACAGTTACTGCCAGTACATGTAATGACAGCTACTGTCAACACCTGTAATGACAATTACTGCCAAAATCTGTGTTAATAGACGGTTACTGTCTACACCTTGATACTAGAGTTATTGTCTACACCTTGATACTAGAGTTACTGTCAACACCTGTAATGACAGTTACTGTTAACACCTGTAATGACAGTTACTGTCTACACCTGTGATACTAGGCAGTTATTGTCGGTACATCTAAAGACAGTTACTGTCAACACACGTGTTTATAGACAGTTACTGTCTACACCTGTGAATACTAGACAGTTACAGTCAGTACATGTAATGACAGTTACTGTCAACACCTGTAATGCACATACAGTACACTGTTAAAACCCGAGTGTACACATCGTAAATTTTTTCATCAAGAAATATAAAACTTTTCAAAACCTTTCTAATATTTTGAAGCTTTACAGGACACAAAACCGACATTTACATGATGTCTTTCCATTGTTAACAATCAAGCGCTTAGTATATAATATAAATGAAATTCATCACATTACAAATGTTTGATAAACCAAGAATAATGTTGTGATAGCAATAGTAATATCGAATGATACTAAACCAAACGTTAAAAAGTATTTAAGAAAATTAAAACAGAAATATAAACCAACACTAAACATCACGCAGGAAATATCGAGAACTTTGGCAGACATTATTTCTCTGTCGCTTCCTATCTTCCAAAATAAGGTCTCAGGAGAGCAATAATACCTTGTGGCTTGAGGCTCACAGTCTGGGTCCAATGTTTCAAAGTGCGCAAGTGCAGGTCCAGATAACTCCAGTGTCTTGCCTTAACCCTTTCTACTACTAAATGTTGTTTTAATATTTACTTATAATACATTACATCTACTTAGTAATGAATGATGTTACGTTAGAGTTGTTGTATCAATATTTCTCGAAGGTAGACGACAAAACTTAAGTCTAAGAAAATGAAGCATAAGACAAACTCTCTCTCTCTCTCTGTGTGTGTGTGTGTACGCTGCTTGTGAAGTAAGTGAGGCTGCCACCATCAACAGCCAGAGGACCTCAAAGGTAAGATGACCGTCCGGAGACTTCACGAAATCCAAGTGAGGTTTCCATTCGACACCAGAGACGACCAGTGACACACTCTGTTTGAACCTGTACCATACACCATTATATCTACTGCATCATACACCATTATATCTACTGCATCATACACCATTATATCTACTGCACCATACGCCATTATATCTGCACCATACACCATTATATTTACTGCACCATACATCTTATATCTGCTGTACCATACACCATCATATGTCTCCTTTATATCTCAACCTGCACCATTGTGTTTCTCACTATAGACAATATTTTCCCGCGTTATTCACTAATATATGTTTCAATTATGCACCAGAATGTATTTTTGTAACAACCAACATTAAGTCTACTGGATAAACTGAAGGTGTAGGTGGGTTACTAGTGGGTTACCTGAAGGAGGAGGTGGGTTACTTGAAGGTGGGTTACCTGAAGGTGCTGGGGTTGGCTAGCAGGTCTGGTAGACATCCGGGTCTTCTAATACTTCCTTCAGCGGGCGAGCCATCGTGTCTGTGGGTAATATTGTGTTAACTCCCGTCTGGTATCAGTGTGTTAACTCCGTCTGGGAACAGTGTTAACTCCCGTCTGGTAACAGTGTGTTAACTCCCGTCTGGTAACAGTGTGTTAACGCCCGTTTGGTAACAGTGTGTTACTCGTCTGGTAACAGTGTGTTCACTTCTATAAACACAGTATTTCCACAGGACTGAACACAGTGTTACCATCAGAACTAAACCCAATACTTGGACACGGACCACCAAGAAGAGGACCTTAACAGTGTTACCAGGGAAGAATAAACTCATCATCATCACTTTCACCACTGACATCACCACCACAACCAAAATCACCACCTAGGCCAGAACTATGATCACTACCATCACCAACACCATTATCATCATCACCGTCATCAGTTATGCATTTGCATATTTCATATGCAAATGCATATTTACGTGATTTCTATGATAAGTGCATATTACCTAGATAACTGCATATAAATGCATATTTTGGTAAAATATTCATCTGGCAGTATCTCTTGTTGCCACTGAATGAGCACACGTGGTACTGGGAGGTGGTGAGGTGTGGTTAGGTGAAGTGAGGTGAGGTCACGTCGCTTTAATCTGTCGTTTCCACACCTGGTCATGACTCATTGGACTAGTGAGTTAGTCAGTCAGGAGCAGTGCTGCTGTGTGGGCTACTCTCTTCTGCTGCTCGTGAAAATGCCGAAAGTACAAAGAAACCAAAATGAAGTGCTGAGATCATATGTAAGGAATTTGATGCATTTACTACTGATGGAAGTGTACTGTTTTGTAAATATTGTGAAGCACAGTGACAGCGAGCAAGAAATTTCAAGTATATTGCTTAATAAACATTAACATTAGCTTATATTAACTATTTTGTTTCCGTATAACCTGCATTTTTGGCTTTATAAGTGACATTTTTAGTGCATATAAATGCATATTTCCCCTGTTTTAGTGCATATTTGCATGCATATTTCATGGTTTTTTAGTGCATAACTATCCGGGCCCTAGTCATCACTATTATCATGACTACCAACACAACTACCATCATCACGTCCATCTTGACTACCAACACCACCACCAAAACCACCACTCAGCTCTATTCATCATCACTAACACCACTACAACCAATCCTCCCACCATCACCATAACAAACACTACCCTCACCATCACCATTATCACTAGCACCACCTTTATCACCATCAATATCATTACTACCACCATCACCAAAACCACTACCACTACCACCACCATCACAGTTACTATCATCACCACTATCACCACCACCACCACCACCACCCACCTGCTTGTGTTAGAGTCCTGACAGCTCGACCCTCCACCACCAACACCAACTGTACATATATGGGCGTGGCTGCCGCCTTCCCTCTATATATGCTACTTGGTTGAGTGGGAAGGTGAGCAGAATGTGTCATGCGCCTCCTACGTCACTCCAGGTTGCTGGCTTCGTCTTTCAATCATTAACACAACGTAATGAATCATACAGTGAGACTCAGTATAAAGTCTCTCTTAATGAACAAGTGGAGTGTTGGTTTTGTTTATTAAGGTGTACAAGTTGGGACTTATGAACGTAATGTGTTCTCTCAGGTCCTAAACCCACGACTGCAGCCATCAACCACAAACCTCTAACGGAGAAAATTAAACCATAATACCAAATAAGAAAACCTAATTTTCCGAAACTTTATATAAAAATGTACATTATTTTGAACTTATTGAGGAACTAACTCTCTATATCTCCTTAATCTATGACCTGGCGATTTCTTATATGATTTTTGTCTGTGAACAAGATTATTCATATAAGAATACCAGAACTATAGGAAAAGTCTGATTTATCTCTCCACAGGCTTAAGTGCTTCACTAGTATGCTTCAATCCTGATCAACATGTTCATCATCTGGATCAATACCTCCAGTTTCCCAACAGTACAAGCTTGTGTACATTAATGTTAGTATTTCCACGTTTAACAGCACTCCAGAATATCAGTGTACTTAAAAACATCATATCATT
This sequence comes from Homarus americanus, assembly GCF_018991925.1. Lineage (NCBI taxonomy): Eukaryota > Metazoa > Arthropoda > Malacostraca > Decapoda > Nephropidae > Homarus > Homarus americanus. The sequence continues at coordinate 1,319,586 of NW_024741901.1, read as the reverse complement.
TCAGCAAAAAAAAAAGAGACAAAATATTGCACTATAATGTACAGTTTCCTTCACTAGAGCGTTTACAGGGGTTCGTCATATAAACATTCCACAAATCATTATCTTTAAGATATTTGTTTTAATATTGTTTTGATTTCATTCCATAGTGTGTTTACTATTGCGAGTTTCCTTTTTGTCGAATGTAAACAAACACAGGCCTACCACACTGCACAAAACCTGACGACCCCCTGTAAACGCACTAGTGAAGGGGACCGTACCTTACCTAATGAAACATTTGGTCCCAGTGTTTCTAAGTTAATATGACAGATGTCACCAAACATTACCAGGTGCTTTGACGCGTCAATTACCACACTGACACACAGCAAAACCATCACGATGCTGCCTGGTGTGTCAACTACCACACTGACACACACCAAAACCATCACGATCGCTGCGTGTCAACTACCACACTGACACACACCAAAACCATCACGATGCTGCTGGTCAACTACCACACTGACACACACCAAAAACCATCACGATGCTGCGTGGTGTGTCAACTACCACACTGACACACACCAAAACCATCACGATGCTGCCTGGTGTGTCAACCACCACAGACACACACCAAAACCATCACGATGCTGCGGTGTGTCAACTACCACACTGACACACACCAAAACCATCACGATGCGCCTGGTGTCAACTACCACACAGACACACACCAAAACCATCACGATGTTGCGGTGTCAACTACCACACTGACACACACCAAAACCATCACGATGCTGCCTGGTGTGTCAACTACCACACTGACACACACCAAAACCATCACGATATGCGGTGTGTCAACTACCACACTGACACACACCAAACCATCACGATGTTGCCTGCGTGTCAACTACCACACAGACACACACCAAAACCATCACCATGCTGCCTGGTGTGTCAACTACCACACTAACACACCAAAACCATCACCATGCTGCCTGGTGTGTCAACCACCATTGACACACAGCATCCCCACAACCATCACCATGCTGCCGGTGTGTCAACTACCACACTGACACACAGACCCCAAACCATCACGATGCTGCCTGGTGTCAACCACCACACTGACACACACCCAAACCATCACGATGCTGCCTGTGTGTCAACTACCACACCGGACACACACCAAAACCATCACGATGGTGTGGTGTGTCAACTACCACACTGACACACACCAAAACCATCACGATGCTGCGTGGTGTCAACTACCACACTGACACACACACCACAACCATCACCATGCCGTCGGTGTGTCAACTACCACACTGACACACACACCACGACCATCACCATGCTGCCTGGTGTGTCAACTACCACACTGACACACACATCCCACAACCATCACCATGCTGCCTGGTGTGTCAACTACCACACTGACACACAGCACCCCACAACCATCACGATGCTGCCTGGTGTGTCAACTACCACACTGACACACACCCACAACCATCACCATGCTGCCTGGTGTGTCAACTACCACACTGACACACACCAAAACCATCACGATGCGGTGTGTCAACTACCACACTGACACACACCAAAACCATCACGATGCTGCGTGGTGTCCAACTACCACACAGACACACACCAAAACCATCACGATGCTGCGTGGTGTGTCAATCACTACACTGACACACACCAAAACCATCACGATGTTGCCTGGTGTGTCAACTCACCACACAGACACACACACCAAAACCATCACGATGCTGCGTGGTGTCAACTACCACACTGACACACACCAAAACCATCACGATGCTGCGTGGTGTCAACTACCACACAGACACACACCAAAACCATCACGATGCTGCGTGGGTAACTACCACACTGACACACACCAAAACCATCACGATGTTGCCTGCTTCAACTACCACACAGACACACACACCAAAACCATCACCATGCTGCCTGATGTGTCAACTACCACACTAACACACCACACCATCACCATGCTGCCTGGTGTCAACTACCACACTGACACACACATCCACAACCATCACCATGCTGCCTGGTGTGTCAACTACCACACTGACACACAGCATCCCCACGACCATCACCATGCTGCCTGGTGTGTCAACTACCACACTGACACACAGCATCCACAACCATCACCATGCTGCCTGGTGTCAACTACCACACTGACACACAGCATCCCACAACCATCACCATTGCTGCCTGGTGTCAACCACCACACTGACACACACCACAACCATCACCATTGCCTGGTGTGTCAACTACACACACCACAGCATCCCCACAACCATCACCATGCTGCCTGGTGTGTCAACTACCACACTGACACAGCACCCCCACGACCATCACCATGCTGCCTGGTGTGTCAACTATCACACTGACACACACACCCAAAACCATCACCATGCTGCCTGGTGTGTCAACTACCACACTGACACACAGCACCCACAACCATCACGATGCTGCCTGGTGTCAACTACCACACTGACACACAGCATCCCCAAACCATCACCATGCTGCCTGGTGTGTCAACTACCACACTGACACACAGCATCCCCACAACCATCACCATGCTGCCTGGTGTGTCAACTACCACACTGACACACAGCATCCACAACCATCACATGCTGCCTGGTGTGTCAACCACACTGACACACAGCATCCCCACAACCATCACCATGCTGCCTGGTGTGTCAACTACCACACTGACACACAGCATCCCACAACCATCACCATGCTGCCTGGTGTGTCAACTACCACACTGACACACAGCATCCCCACGACCATCACCATGCTGCCTGGTGTCAACTACCACACTGACACACAGCATCCCCACGACCATCACATGCTGCCTGGTGTGTCAACTACCACACTGACACACAGCATCCCCACGACCATCACCATGCTGCCTGGTGTGTCAACTACCACACTGACACACAGCATCCCCACAACCATCACCATGCTGCCTGGTGTGTCAACTACCACACTGACACACAGCATCCCCACAACCATCACCATGCTGCCTGGTGTGTCAACTACCACACTGACACACAGCATCCCCACAACCATCACCATGCTGCCTGGTGTGTCAACTACCACACTGACACACAGCATCCCCACAACCATCACCATGCTGCCTGGTGTGTCAACTACCACACTGACACACAGCATCCCCACAACCATCACCATGCTGCCTGGTGTGTCAACTACCACACTGACACACAGCATCCCCACAACCATCACCATGCTGCCTGGTGTGTCAACTACCACACTGACACACAGCATCCCCACGACCATCACCATGCTGCCTGGTGTGTCAACTACCACACTGACACACCAGAACCGTCAACATATTCCCTGAAGTGTTAACGAGAGCTTCCTGGTCACACTTATCCATAGAAAATTCGCCCCATACTATAAGAGTACATTAACCCCCTGCACGAGGTGGATACTAAACGAACTGATGTTTTTAAGTATTTTTTCTATTCTACCGGTTCTTGAAGTACTTCCCTTTGGAGATTTTTTTCCCCAATAAAGAGGTAATATCTCTACAATACGTGATGTTGTCTGTCCTGAGTCAACATACAGGGTGAACGAGTCTGAGATACCTTCCTAGTACCTCCAAACTCTCAATCCTTAGAGGACAGGCACCTCGGTTGCTTGTTCTGAGAGGAGACCTCCTCAGTCTTTCACACTCAAGAGTTATCGACTGTGACAACCTTAGAAAAGTCGTCCAATACCTCCCACCTACATTAAACACAGGAAGAGGAACAACTTCTGTGTCACGGGAAGGGCCAGAAGCAGGTGAAGGGACGAACTCATAATGGGGTCTACAGCCCGAACCAACTGTGAACTCAGAATTACCTCAACTCCTAGGAGCGCTGACAAGGAATCAAGGCTTCAGTATTATGTTCCACCTATGGTAAAAGAACAAGTTCTAAACCCTTACAAACCCGGATAATTATATCCCAAGGTATACATGAAGCTTACTCTTGTTTACTCCATTCTGTCATTATGGAAAATTTCAGCTTCTTTAGAAAATGTCGAGGATTTTCTCCACTACACAAAATATAATCAAGCGTCTTATCACAGGATCCACATTGTCTCGGGTCAAAGTAACTTACAAAGACGCAACTTCCATGAAAGGAACATTTGATGTGACAGTGATCATTATAGCGGTCGTTTATATATTCTGCCGCCAAGATTTACTTTAGCCTAAAATAAATAATTTCAACCTTTACGGTTTATAATCCCTTACCATTAATGTTTTCTCCAGCCGTTATTTCTCCCGTCCTAAGCTTCAATTTCCCGGCATTTTTTTTTTAGTGACTTTCCTTTAGTCTGTCTACATTTCTTATATTTTCGTTGTTGAGATTCCTTGCAAGCCTCACCTCTCTCTGGCCAGCTTTCTTATCATAATCATTTATTTTACAAACTCATTTGTATATTAAATTTTATCCTATTTTCCAATAGTTTTTTCCTCTCTACATCATTAATTTTCTTATACTAGATTCCACTGCTCAGCCAATAGGATCCTTCCTTCTATAATATCACTGCTATAGTCCTCATATTTTTATTCCAACCTCGGGCCTCTGTTTTCATCATTTGAAAAGAACAATAATGTCTTATTAATCTTGTAAATGTGACCGCAGCGTGAGACTGCAGGTGCTGAATAATTGGTTGAGGAAGGCGGTAGTCAGCGCAGCACCGGACAACTAATTACTTGGTTTAATGGAACTGTTAATATATGTAGTGTTGGTAATCAGTGAAGGTAGTGATTCCTACATTTCCAATCCCTCTTCAGAGAATAGTTTAAAGAATGAAGGAATAAATTAGTAGTTGGGAGCAGAGAAGCACGAGGCTGGTGCAGGTGAACACGTCAAGATAATTAACTAGAACTGGTCTTACCTAATATTAATGAAGGAATTTACTTGTCCTCGCCTCTATCTCACACAGGTATACGCTCTTTGTAAACCTCAGAGTTTCCTTCTACACCAGCTGCACCACTGACCTGCCTGCAGTATATTATTCTATCACCGCTGTCACCAGGTAAAGTACATGTAAACTGTCACCAGGTTCATGTAAACTCTCACCAGGTATATGTAAACTCTCACCAGGTGCATTGTAAACTGTCACCAGGTACATGTAAACTGTCACCAGGTACATGTAAACTGTTACCAGGTACATGTAAACTCTCACCAGGTACATGCAAACTGTCACCAGGTACATGTAAAGTGTCACCAGGTACATGTAAACTCTCACCAGGTACATATAAACCTCACCAGGTGCATTGTAACTGTCAATGTACATGTAAACCGTCACCAGGTATTATAAACTTCCTCACCAGGTACATAAACTGTCACCAGGTACATAAACTCACCAGGTATATAAATCCTCACCAGGTGTATTGTAAACTGTCACAGGTACATGTAACTGTCACTAGGTACATGTAAACTCTCACCAGGTGTTACGTAACCACACATGTAAACTGTCACCAGGTACATGTAAACTGTTACCAGGTACATGTAAACTCTCACCAGGTACATGTAAACTCTCACCAGGTGCATTGTAAACTGTCACCAGGTACATGTAAACTGTCACCAGGTACATGTAAATTGTTACCAGTTACATGTAAACTGTCACCAGGTACATACAAACTGTCACCAGGTACATGTAAACTGTCACCAGGTACATGTAAACTGTCACCAGTGGCGTAAACTGCCCACCAGGTGCATTGTAACCGTCACGGCACATAAACCGTCACCAACATGTGTCACCAGGTACATGTAAACTGTCACCAGGTACATGTAAACTGTCACCAGGTGCATTGTAAACTGTCACCAGGTACATGTAAACTGTCACCAGGTACATACAAACTGTCACCAGGTACATGTAAACTGTCACCAGGTACATGTAAACTGTCACCAGGTACATGTAAACTGTCACCAGGTGCATTGTAAACTGTCACCAGGTACATATAAACTGTCACCAGGTACATGTAAACCAGGGGTGGCCAACCTTTTGTGTGATGTGATCTACTTTTTCCACAGTTACCCTGACGCGATCTACCAGCCTAATATTCACCCATTGCGATAAAGTACTCCTCAATATCGAGGCGACTTTTTCATTACCAAATTCATTAATACAAGGTTTAACGTGTAATTGTAATCTTATAAAAGCAAATACCTGCCTAGTTTTAGCCTACAACTGATGACAACTTGCTGATCAGTTTCTTCGCCAGGAACCAGCAAGCACCGGCCCGTATGGACGCGAACACTTCCTATCAGGTTCCGCCACACACAGCATGGCACAGTCGGAGTTTTTTTGTATGTATCGCTCTGATGTGTCCATAATGATAATCTATTCCCAGAAAAAAATCTAAACAAATATAATATCCCAATGATTATGAGTAAAATTTGAAGAGGATTTTTGTATGGACAGCTTAAGAAGGATGGATCATTAAGTTTAACTTTGCCATGCGATCGACTAGAGAAGATCTTGCGATCGACCAGTCGATCGTGATCGACAGGTTGGCCACCCCTGTTGTAAACTGTCACCTGGTACATGTAAACTGTCATCAGGTACATGTAAACTGTCACCAGGTACATGTAAACTGTCACCAGGTACATGTAAACTGTCACCAGGTACACGTAAACTGTCACCAGGTACATGTAAACTGTCACCAGGTACATGTAAACTGTCACCAGGTACATGTAAACTGTCACCAGGTACATGTAAACTGTCACCAGGTACATGTAAATTGTCACCAGGTACATGTAAACTGTCACCAGATATATGTAAACTGACACCAGTACATGTAAACTGTCACCAGGTACATGTAAACTGTCACCAGGTACATGTAAACTGTCACCAGGTACATGTAAACTGTCACCAGGTACATGTAAACTGTCACCAGGTACACGTAAACTGTCACCAGGTACATGTAAACTGTCACCAGATATATGTAAACTGACACCAGGTACATGTAAACTGTCACCAGGTACACGTAAACTGTCACCAGGTACATGTAAACTGTCACCAGGTACATGTAAACTGTCACCAGGTACATGTAAACTGTCACCAGGTACATGTAAACTGTTACCAGGTACTATCGTGGACAAAAGTTCGCTCCCTGTAGTGAAACAGACACGGGAATGAGTCTCCGAACTGACTTACCCTGATTGTTATCTGGTGCGGGTGTGCTGTGCGGGTCGATACAGCTTCAGTTTGGGAAGGAGCGAACTTTTGCCCACGATAGTACATGTAAACTGTCACCAGGTACATGTGGTCAAGTGTCATCATCACAGTGTTTTTGCGTTTAGGTGTGGTCCTTAGAGTGAAGGTGTGGTCCTCAGAGTGTAGGTGTGGTCCTTAGAGTGAAGGTGTGGTCCTCAGAGTGTAGGTGTGGTCCTTAGAGTGAAGGTGTGGTCCTTAGAGTGTAGGTGTAGTCAGGTGTGGTCCTCAGAGTGCATTTATGATCGGGTGTGAACCTCAGAGTGCATGTGTTATCAGGTGCAGTTCTCAGAGTGTAGGAGGTATCCTCAGACAAATAGATGTGGTCAGGTGTGATTTGAGAGTGTGGTCATAAGAGTGTGGTCAGATGTACTAAAGTATGGATATAAAAAAGTACTGTAAATGTGGTCACTTGCGGCTTTCACAACTCCCTTAATAGCTTCATACACCATCGCAGCACATCATACTTCATCGGTGCCTTTTATTGTAACCAGACTGCCTGTGTCTCAGTCTTCCTTGACATCAAGGGAGCCTTTGACACTGCTCATCCTACACCCATTTTAGCTGAACTTACACGGCAAGGAGTTAAAGGGCGGCTTCTTCAATGGCTCGCCTTTTACCTTACTGGACGTCAAGCCCGGGATCGCGTTGAAGGTAATATGTTTCCTGTTCAACAAATGAATCTCGGCACCTCTCAAGGGGGAGTCCTGAGTCCCACTTTGTTTAACACTCTTATACTCAGTTGCATCTCAACCATAGCAGACAGGCGTTGTCCACTCAGGATATGCCGACGATGTCCTCCTCCAAGCCACTGGCCTCCCCAGCATGCAGGAAGCCCATGGTCTGGCCTCCAAAAACTGTGACTCACTTAGTGTTTGCCTTTTGACTGCTTTTGACTACGAAAACAAAAGCCATATGGCACGGTAGTGTTGCCCATCCTCCCATTCTCCTGTCTGGAAAGCTCCTGGACTGGGTTAATGAGTCAAAATACCTAGGTGTGTATGTAACTTGCAGACACTCTCAGATCCTTGAAGTCTGCTATTCTCGAGACCCCTATTTTCGACATCTAGCACCCGTCTCTACCATGAGCAAAGGTCGCCTTGGTGCAACCATCCCTGTGCTTCTCACCTTGTGCAAGTCCTTTGTCTGCTTCTGTGTTAGGTATGACGCCCCTGCCCTTGTTAACATTTGTCGGACTGCTGTCAACCGCCTCGAAGTTATCGAGAGGAAAGTTGCTACTATCATCCTTAGGGCCCATCAGTGGACACTTTTACTTATTTAACTTTTATCCTCTTCACCACTGATAGGCTCGTTAGGCGCTTGGGCGATCGATCACGCCTCTGATTACTTTTCCTTTTCTTTTATCCTCTTCACCAAAAGATCAGCTCGTTAGCCGCTTGGGCGACCGGCTACGTCTCTGTTATGCACTGTTGGCAAGTATTGGGCATGCACCGGCTCCTGAATGTACCTGAACCTGCTCCAGTGTTGGTCAAGTCTTGTCTTGAAAGAGCTCACACTAGGTGCCGTCACAACACTTTCTGGTAGATTGTTCCAAGAGTTCATAAGCCTCACTCAGAAAAAGTTTGCCCTCACAGTTTTCTGGACTTGCGGCTTCTTCAATCTTGAGCTGTGACCCCTTGTGGGGCGAGCGTCCGCCAGCTCCAAATAAGGACACTCGACTGAGTAGTGCCCCTTGAGATGCTTATACACCTCAATTAGGTCACCCCTTGCCAGTCTGTAGTATAAGCTAGGCAAGTTCAGGCGCTCCAATCTCTCAGGGTATCTGAGGTGCCGAAGTGCAGGCACCAGTCTGGTGGCCCTCCTTTGAACATTTTCAACCAACTGACAGTCCCTAGCATATCTCGGGGACCAGACGGGGTGACAGTACTCCAGATGGGGAAGCACTTCACTCTTGAAGAACGTTACGACCTTCTTATAAAACCCAATAATTTATATGCCTGATTTACCTTCTCGCAATGGCCAGAGAACTTCAGCTCATTGTCAACATACACACCGAGGTCCTTCTCACATTTAGTCTCAAATAGTGCAGTTTCTTCATCCTGTTGAGACATATGATACGCTTCCTTACCGTTGGTACGCCCCAGGTGCATCCTCTTACACTTCTGACATTGAATCTCAGCAGCCATTTCTTCGACCATTCTTGGTGCCATGGTCACGTTGACTGCTGATCTATTTGACTAATGATTCTTATTTAACTCCACGACCGCAAAACATGAGTGAGGTAGCGACCCCTGAGAAGACGTGTTTTTCCCGATAGACGCTACACTTGTGTTTCCCTCCTAGTTTGCCCAGCCTTTGTGAAGACAGTTATCAATGCGTTGTTTATTCCACTTTCTCCTGGGAAGCTCAATCTTGAATTAGTCTGTGTAAATCAACTCAAGTAATTCGCCAGACCTTTGTCAACTGAGGGTCATCCTTGAATGAGTAACAGTCAGGGTTGTTTGTAATTATTGTCATTGCGTGAGTAGCGATCACTGGCAACTCAGGGATATATATACCCAGGGATGAGGCAGGGAGAGCATCCCCTGACGCCGCTCCAATGTTTCTCCAGGTATGTTTATGTGTAGCCATTCAGTTTGATTCAGTCAATTATAGTGAATATCAGTGTTCATCAGTGTTCATGCTTTAACAGTTGAATTGTCATTCACCCAGTGTGAGAAGTAATATAACGTAAATATGTCTGTCGTCTAGACAAGAGAGTTGTTTGTGTTGTCATGCTTCCCAGTCCGTCCCCTGACGCCGCTCTAATGTTTCTCCAGATCCCATTGTGATTCTTGCATCGCTCAACAACTGCCCTGGATGTAATAGATACCCAGCAGGGACCATATATGAAACGATGGCACCGATGCGGCCTGATTAATGTGCTCAACTGTCTCGTAGTGTTGACCCCAGACTCGCCATGTGTCTGGCTACCACCGACCATAACACCGGTCGTGAATCTCAGTGTTCTACCCTGGGACGCACCCTGGAAGTATATGTCCACAAAGAGTGTTGTAACATGTATGTTAGGGATAATTAGTTGGAAATAATTATCCCACGTTGGGTAGTGGACCCAGGTATCGGCTGATGTCATTATTAACGTGTATGTTGAGTAAGGTCTTGTAACTGTACTGAGAAGTACCACTTGGATGTTGAGTAAAGTAATCTACAATGAGTGCCATGTACTATGTATTGTGAGTAGGGCCAAGGAACTGGTCCTGCCATGCCATGTAATGTAACACCAGTAAGGCTGTGTGCAGTAAGAGTGTAAGATCTGAGTAATTACTGTTGAGTAAAGAAATAAGAAAATAAGTAAATAAGAAAATAAGTAAAGAAGAAAGTACTGAGTCTGCAATAAGCCCAGGAGTTGAGCCTGGTAGTTATATGATTAATAATACATCTTTTCCCTTTGATTTCATATTTATAATTTTATTTTTAGAGTACTTTAGGTGTATTCATTTCTCCCACAGTATTTTACCTTTATTTCCGTCCAAGTGACTTGATACCAGAATTACCATACCCATGTGCCTAGACCCTCGACCATGCTATCAAAAGAATGTCCATGCTACCAAAAGAATGACCATGTTACCAAAAGAATGTCCATGCTACCAAAAGAATGACCATGCTACCAAAAGAATGTCCATGCTACCAAAAGAATGTCCATGCTACCAAAAGAATGTCCATGCTACCAAAAGAATGTCCATTCTTCCAAAAGAATGTCCATGCTACCAAAAGAATGTCCATGCTACCAAAAGAATGACCATGCTACCAAAAGAATGTCCATGCTACCAAAAGAATGTCCATGCTACCAAAAGAATGACCATGCTACCAAAAGAATGTCCATGCTACCAAAAGAATGACCATGCTACCAAAAGAATGTCCATGCTACCAAAAGTATGTCCATGCTACCAAAAGAATGTCCATGCTACCAAAAGAATGACCATGCTACCAAAAGAATGTCCATGCTACCAAAAGAATGTCCATGCTACCAAAAGAATGTCCATGCGACCAAAAGAATAGGTGACAGAACCGAGTAAGAGTAAGAACTAAGATAAGAGAAGTAAGTAAGATAAGGGTGGTGTAGGTGTTGGAAAAAAACACGCGCCCTCACATTGGAGCCCAAAGAGGTCCTTCTGCAGCTCTTCACAGTCCGCTTGGTTCTTGATTTCCCGAAATAACTAGGCGTCATCGGCAAACATTTGTATGGAGGAGTGTACAACGTCAAGCATGTCATTTATGAAACAAACAAACAACAGCGGGACCAATACACTGCCCTGTGGTACCCCGCTTGTGACAGGTACGGATGATACGGATGATGATTTCGTGCCATTAGTCACCACACACTGCTTGCGGTCATGTAGAAAGTCTTCCATCCACGCTAGGACATTTCCCCAAATTCCTTACCCTTCCAGTTTGATTTTCAGCCTTTCGTGGGGTACACTGTCGAAAGCCTTGGCAAAATCTAGGTAAACATTGTCGATATTACCACCCCGTTCCAGAATATGGGTCCAAATATGCAATACCTTGAGCAATTGTGTTAAGCAGGAGCGCCCCGGCATAAAACCGTGTTGGCAATCTTTTACAAGGTTGTTTCGTAGTAGACGTCCCATCGCGGCATCTCTGATAATACTCTCAAGTACTTTACATATTATGCTGGTCAGGCTCACCGGTCTATAGTGTTCGTGGAGTGACGATCGCCCTTCTTGAAGATAGGACTCACATAAGCCACTTTCCATTCACTGGGAACCTTTTGTTCATCCAGGCATTTACAAAACAGGATCTTCAGGGGCTCGGGAAGCTCGTTGCTCAACTCTCTTAGCACTCTAGGATGCACCATGTCAGGGCCGGGACTCTTATGGACCTTTAGCTTTGACAGTTTATTTCTAATACCCTCTTTTGTGAACACAATGTGGGTCAGTGCTGTGTCGAACCGTCTGTCCTCAAACGCAGGAAGGTTAATCGTATCCTCTCTTGTGAACACCGAGGAAAAGAAACTGTTCGACGCCTCCGCCTTGTCCTGGTCGAATCAGCGTAACTACCATTTTAAAGCCGAAGGTCCGAAACGGATGCATCACTGATCAGCGCCAAGTGCAACATCTCCCAGGCATTTTTTTTTACGGGGAATAGCCCACGCCGGCACAGATCATTAACCCACAACGGGGCCTAAGGGGCGAAAAAATAAGAATAAAAATAAAGTGTATGGGGGGAAAATTCCCTGGACAATTTATCTGTTTATGGCAAAGCGTGGCAGATCTCTAATAATGTCAAGTGGCAGGCCTGTCTCTAGGAGGAGGGATATGTGGACAGGAAGGGAAGAGGCGTTGGTAACAGGATCATCAGTGGTTTGTAGAAAGAAATTAAGAATATACAAGTAAAAGCTTATATAAATCTACACTTATATGAGGGAGTAATAGTTTCTTCCCCTATTATTTCTTGGATACACGCGTTACAATACACAGTCACAGTGGCGGCTCGTGCATAGGGCTGCAGAGCTGCAGTCCCCCCCAGACACTCACTGCCAGGCGTATGATTCCTTTAGAGAGACAGCTGAATAATACACTACCAACAAATATATCATTTTATATGTTATTTAATTATTTTCAATACGTTGCTAAGTGAATTTTCATTAAAATCAGACCAAAATTTAAGTTACTTTCATAGTTGCTGTCAATGCTGTACGATTCATGTCTGTTATTAATTGGCGCCGCCGCCGCACAATGAGCTGCACTTGAAGCAGCTCAGTCTCGTACAACGTGTGGACGGTGTGGTTAAATCGTGCTTTCTTTAATTACCCTTTGACGATGGAAAATCGAGTGAAGTATTTGCAAAACATCAACTTTTCCCAGCTGACATTAAATGAAAAGACTGAAATCAAAGCAAGAGGAAGACCTACACCAGTTTTATCCATTCAACAGAACAGTACAAGCAGGAACAAAGAATATACACGCCAGTTTAACATGAGTGTTTATCAGAAATGTGAATGGCTCTGTGGTTGTGACGAGGCAAATACTTTATTCTGCTTTCCATGCTTATTGTTTGGTGGGGATGTAATGGTCATGATAAGAGCTAACCTGAAAACCTTAAGGATTCATATTACGCTCAAACGTCCACAAAACCTTCCGAGTCCCCAGTGGAAACGTCCCCCGTTTTCTCTGTTTCCCCCGCCTTTGTCTATGGGAGCAGACGCTGTATGCTGGGACCTGTTGCCATCCATTCCTTTGTAATCAATTTAATTCTGCTTTCGATAGCTGAGTCAGAGCATTGTTAGTGAAGATAATAGTAGAGAATGAAAATGAGTTCATAGGCTCAATTTCAACGTCAGAGGGTACCGTAAATTAATTCATTGGAATAGGAGTAGCTGGACTCCCTGGTCTGGTTTGAGTGAGGGCACGCGGGCATTTTAACCGTTAGTAAGTGCCCGTCCCTTCATCCATACAGGTATGCCATTCCACGCTGTGTTGTAATTGCCCTTCTTTAAGTGATTTGACCCAATTAATAGTTGATTGTGCAAGTGTTACAGTAACGTAGTTGATATGTTCTGAGTAAAGTCATATTTACGTCTTTAACGTCCCCTGAAACGTGTTGTTGTTGTCACCAGTTAGTAAGTGCCCGTCCCTTCATCCATACAGGTCCCTAACGCAGCCTAGGCCGTGTCTGTAGGGTGGATGTTGTATCCACTATGTCTGGGGACATGTCCGAGGTCCAGTAGGATCAGTTACCTTCGTGAGACCCGGCCGTCAGACACTTCAGACCACCTATAGCCCCCATAGCTGGCTCGTCTGGCCCTAACGCTCGGTCCACGAGGTGACCCCGGACCACCAAGCCACACACCACTACCAGCCCCCATCATTGGTGGATGAGTGTCTACCTCAGTAGGGCTATATTTGTGTGGTGGAATTAACCCACTGGGATCTCCAGAGTTCGTCGGATAGTACTCCATGGTGGCTGGACCCCATGGCTGTTGCTTGAGTATCACTCCTGACGACTGAGTGTTGTAGTGGCAGTTGCTCTAATATGTATGGTGCTAAGTGACTATCCTAGTTGTGCTATTGAGCATGTCCACCCAGTAGGGTTGGAAGTGTATTGATTATGTCCACCCAGTAATGGTGTGAGGATGTTGTGCCTGAGGGCCTAGTACGAGATTTCGTCTGTTAGTACAAACCAATTCTTTCTTCTAATTTCATATTCATGTTTAAATAAACTTTGTATTTGTATAATTGTGTATATTATTTACCTACAGTATTTACCGTTATTTCTTCCCTATTGCTTGATACTATCATTACACCTACCCACGAGCCTCCTATCGTCACGCTACCAATGGTGATATATAAGAGTAAAAGGAATTGTTACTGGCACACAGGCCCTCATGAAGGGTGGCAGTAGCAGCCCTCATAAATGGTGGCAGCTCAGTGCCCTCATAGGGACTCGGCATGGACGAAAAGTGGTGTGACTGACTTGAGGCATTTGCCACAGAAAATAGTGAAACATGAGCAGTTAGCCAAACATATGAATAACATGATTAATTAATCGTTGCTGGGTAAAGTGAACATTGCAGCTCAGATTGACACAGCATACAAGCTCTCAGTTGCAAAACACAATGAACAGGTGAAAAAAAACAGAGATGTTATCCAAAATCATAAACTGTGTAAAATTTTGTGGAAAATTTGAACTCCCTCTTAGAGGACATGATGAAACAATGAGCTCTAAGAATCCGGGAGTATTTCGTGGATTAGTTGATTTTGCTTGTGAACTGGATTCTAGCTTAGATGCTCATTTAAAGACCGCTACAGTTTTTAAAGGAACATCTAAATCAATACAGAATGAACTTTTAGAATCAATGTTGGAAATTTGCAAAAATAAGATCAAGGAAGAAGTAAAGAATGCAGATTATTTGGCAGTTATGTGTGATGAGACAACGGATATTTACGATAACACACAGATGGTAATTGTTCTAAGGTATGAGCTACAAGGGAAGCCTGTTGAGAGATTCTGGGGATTTTTTAACCCTATCAATCAGACAGCAGAAGCCTTATCAAGTGTGTTTCATAAAGAGCTCCAGACTTTAATTGGTGATTGTCCACACAAGCTCATTGCCCAAACTTATGATGGTGCAGCTGCTCTAAGTGGAGTCAATAAAGGTGTGCAAACCAGAATAAAAGAAGTGTATATCAATGCCCACTTTATCCACTGTTATGCCCACCAACTGAACTTGATTTTGGGAAAGGCAACATCACAGAATACCAATGTTCGTGTATTTTTCAATAGCTTGTCAGGAATACCAGCATTTTTTTCTAAGTCTCCACAAAGAATGGCTGCATTGGAGAATGTTGCTGGTCATCGAATTCCAAGGCCATCTGCAACACGTTGGAATTTCAAGAGCAGAACAGTCAATGCTGTGCATGAAATGAAAGATGCACTGATTGAATGTTGCAGCACACTGGAAGCATCTAACTCAAGAGAAACTGGATCTGCAGCAGCTGGTATCAAAAGAATTGTGAATGATCCTGAATTCGAATTTTGGTTGGAATTTTTCTCCAAAGTAATGCCTCATGTTGACATCATGTTCTCTCAGCTTCAGTCTAGAAATATTGATGCAGCTAAGGCTAACGCCTCTTTAAAAGTTTTTAATTCCGCAGTTCAGAAGTTAAGAGACGAATGTGATGCGATGGTGTTGCTGTTGCCTCCTGAGCAGAAAAGAAGAAAATTTAAAACAGACAAATTAGCTGCTGCAAAGGAGGTCTGTGACGTAATTTTGCTGCAGTGCAGAGAGAGATTCAGCTTTACTAATCATTTGGAAGCAAGCAAGTTACTTTTAGTGAATAATTTTCCAGTGTATGCCAAAAATTTCCCGAGTAATGAACTTGAACAAGCAGTTGCAGCATATCCCATGCTTGAAAAAGACAAATTGAGAACTGAACTTACTGTACTGTACACAAGAGAAGGTTTGTGTAAATCAGAAAGTCTCATAGACTTGTTGGAGATGATGAATGACAATAATCTACAGTCAACATTTTCAGACACTCAAGTTGCTGAAAATTTTAATAACAACTCCAATGACAACGGCAGAAGCAGAAAGGTGCTTTTCAACTTTGAAGAGAATTAAAACTTTTTTGCGCAGTACCATGGTGAATGACAGACTGTCTGCTTTAGCAGTGATATCCATTGAAAATAAAATGATAACAGAAATAAAGGATTTTAATGAAATAGTAATAAACAATTTTGCTACATCGAAGAGCAGACACGCCGACTTTATTTTCAATTAATACTGGTCCATCACCACCTCGGCCATCCCTTCTACCACCAACACTACTACCATGCCCTGGGAATTCGTGGACATCAACTACAACTCATACCTGAGGTAGGTCAAATTTGTGTATCCTACTGTTGTGTGAGGCTTGCAGTCCCTCCATTTTATTTTTCACGAGCCGCCACTGGGAAGAGGTGTTGGTAACAGGATCATCAGTGGTTTGTAGAAAGAAATTAAGAATATACAAGTAAAAGCTTATATAAATCTACACTTATATGAGGGAGTAATAGTTTCTTCCCCTATTATTTCTTGGATACACGCGTTACAATACACAGTCAGTCTACATTCATTAAATTGCAAATGTTTGATGAAAGTTTTACTTTCGGACAACCTAAAAATTACCTAACCTAACCTAATCTCCCAACCGGGGGCCCCGTGAGGAAAAGGTCATGGAAGTGTCTAGAATGGTCTAATCTATTGAATATTTCGAAAAATTCCTAAGGTTCCATGTTGTCAGAAAGTACAATAATACCGAAAGTTTAGGTTCAGAGTGTAAAAGTGAATATTCCGCACGATATGGACTTTTTTTTATCTTTTAGTTAGAAATTTACAGTTTACATATACATACATACAGAGATATGTGGACTAGTACGTGTAAGTTACTGAAGGTAATATTGAAGTAACACGTCCACGACCTGTCAGTCTACCATGGCGTGAGCTTCCTTCGATTCCTCGGGTAGATCAAATTTACCACAAAACAATCTTATTTTCGACTGATCTAAAACTGATAATTATTAAAAAATTTTACTTAGTGTTATGTTTTAGCTTTTTATTGAACTCAAGCTAACAAATATTTCAATAATACAGCATCTTGTAAACGTATATACAGTACATAAATTTAATGAAGGAATTGAAACGCAGTGTTGACGTTAGACGGCGGCAGCGCTCGCCACCAGCACGTACGTTTAACTTTGTTTAAAAGGTTCCACCATATAGGTACTTCCTGGCGGCCGCTGTGTATCATAAATATAATTAAAAGCCACTGTCACTGTTGTCATGTGGTGGAAGACACAGTGGATGTCAAGAAGTGAGTCATAGCACACGGCGGTGAACAGTAACTGATAACACACTCTCCAAGTAAGTGGACTGTATTACCTAGTCCTTAGGTAATATGTAATACAAGTGGCATTATCCATACTGTATTGGTTTTTCGTCATGCTTTATTATTAGGAAGTATAATTTTAGTAGTAATTTCCATATTAAGAACACACTCGAGTCGTGAAAATTTTGCGTTGGCTTCATTAACACTACCATTCGTTAGTCCATCTGTACTACTACCTACACCCCTTCACCACTGTTAGTAAACCTTTATTGAACTATGTTTTAATATAACAGGAGCAAAGCAACCAGTGCTGGCAGAGCTTTGTGGGGTAATACTTCTCAGCAGTTGTTCCTCTTAAGTTCTTTAACCCCACAGCTTGAAATTAAACTAGAATATAAATGGTGTCTTATCGGTATTGTTGCGTTTACACTACCGTTCATTCCTACCACTAATCTATTATCATATTTAAATAAGACGTCTAATTATAAGATAATATTCATCTATTACATTACCGGCGGAAATGTATAATAACGGAGATCGCTTTTCCAAAAAAATTTCTATTTTCTTCCATTAACCTCCCGCCATTATCGTCTGCCTCTCCTCCAACACTGAGTGTCTCGTGTCTACTTCATAAATCATCACGCTCATGCGTTCCCGTACACGTCACACGGCCAATCAAAAGCCTTTTTATTTTGAAACCAATTAAAATGATTTTGGGTTTAATTTGCAGTATTTTTGGCCCAATCAAATTCGAGTATCATTTTGGGTCTCATATTTTGAAATTCAAGTTCAGTTCCGACCATGGAAGTCTGCGATAGGTGTCACTTAAAGTATATGGAGCTGATAGCGAGTTTTTGGAAAAAAACGTAGAAACTATAGCATTTTTTCGATCGCATGGTGTTCTTCCAACCTCAGTAAAGTGTACTAAGAGCAAGACAATGTAAATATCGCAAAGACCAACATATGTGGCGTTGGGTAAGAATCCCAGAATGTAACGACGAACAAGAACCAGGCCAATACGGTAAGAAATAAATGATTCCATCATAAGGTTAGTTTTTTGTTTTTCTAGTGTTTTTTGTTTTTTGTGTATTTTTGCCATGATTTTTTTCGGAAAATGTCCAACGAAAAAAAAATTGAAAAAAACCCGGCTAATTTCCCCCAGAAATGAAGGTCATATTCGGTCTAAGCACACACAAATACACTAGAAAATTTATTTTTGACTTTCTAACAGAGAACGGTGTGACAATGCAAATTTACCGTCTTATCTCTTGAAAAAAAAAGGAGGGGGGAGAATGATACATTAGTGACGATACTGGGAAATTAATAACCTTAATAGGCTTTTCTTATGTTTTTCATGGTAATTTAATAGTGGTGAAAGTGGAGGAGTACTAATTAGTTGGCAGGGCATGAAAGAACAATGAAATAATGGGATAAAAACATTGTGAACAGTGATCATCATATGCCAGTAATTTCACGTCCACATTCTTTGTAGGGGAAGAAATAAAATTTCTATGGTAATGTCTGACAACAGCTGTAGGTAATTTATGAGAACACCGTTACCACCAGAAGGAGTTGTTAGATTTCATTAATTTTCTCCACATATTTTCTTATTATAATATAATAATAATTATTTAAAAAGGGGCAACAATTACTCGAACCTAATAGAACCTGACCTAACCAACCAAAGAAACCTTCCTTTAGATGTGAATAAATGGAAGTCAGGGCTGAACAAATGGGACATTACAAAGGTACTCAAACTATCCAACCAGGAGCGAACTCGTAACAATGGTTTTAAATTGGACAAATTTAGATTTAGGCGTGAAATAGGTAAACAGTGGTTTGGAAATAGAGTAGTGGACGAGTGGATCAGGTTACCAAATATCATCATTAACTCGAAAATGCTGGATAGCTTCAAACATAGGTTGGATGGATATATGAGCAATAGGGGTTGGGTGTAAATGGGACTGCTCAGCATGGGCCAATAGGCCCGCTGCAGTTTCCTCCATTCTTATGTTACTAACCTTACCTAACTTCCTAATCAGGGGGCTGACCCCCCATCATATTAAACATAAATTACTTATTTTGAGATCTGATACTAATGAAATCAACTTTGTTGAAGCGTCATGGTGTAATTTTAAATTTTTTGTGTATGTGAGTGTACACTCGGACTGAGTGGGTCGGTTGTAAATAAATAGGGCAGACGACAAGACATGCTGACTCAGCAGATTTTTTGGAGGAGTACTTATGGTAAATAATTTATTTCTTCACATAAACGACACACAAACAACACTTACCGTCAAATGATCGCCTTTTGCCGTGTTTTACGTCACATTTTTCCTCATCCTTTGTGCTCTGCCCACTACGTAGATCATAGATACAGCGTATAGAAAACTAAAAAATAAACAAATAAAAATACTTTTAGTTAAAATAAAAGAGTTTTTATCTTTTAAAATACTAAATACAGTACAGTACAGTATAATGATAAGAACATATGTGGAAAAAATGAACAAACTGGAACAACTCTTGTGGTGGTGGCAGTGTTTTGAGACTTTATCTAAAATATTTACCATGGTGGCCATGTTTTGGTCCACATTGTGTGAGTGTCTGTGGTCTTTGTTTACATGTCAAGAAATGAAGGATGATCTCATGGGTCATGTTTATTACAATTAATATTGGATACAAATCATTCATTATTTCTAAAGATGTTTGGAAGATTGTCAGTAATGAAATTGAAATGACAATGCACAGGTCAGGAGGTCAGGTTCTAATGGGTTCTGTGCATTCTTGCTTCCATATCTGTGTTTGTTATCATCAAATAGTGTGTCCAGAAATTTTGGTTTAATTCCATAAGATTTTTCTAGTGCTAACAGTCTCCTCCACCTGTACCACCTGTACCATATATATATATATATATATATATATATATATATATATATATATATATATATATATATATATATATATATATATATATATATATATATATATATATATATATATATATATATATATATATATATATATATATATATATATATATATATATATATATATATATATATATATATATATATATATATATATATATATATATATATATATATATATATATATATATATATATATATATATATATATATATATTTTAAACTTAGATGTAGCACCTCTTCCTAATACGTTAACCAAGATTATTAATTTTTTTTTATTCGATGCAGCCATCTTCATGGAAGAAACATATTGTGAAGACCCTGAAGGGAGTGATGCAAGTGGTGCCACAGAAAATCAAGTAAGTTATGGTAACATTTTTAATGATCTTTTCTGGACACTGAGACATGTTCTCATACCATGGCTCTTGTACTTATCATATAGAGTACATTAAAGTACAGTTTTAGTCTTTGACTTTGTTATTTTATGTTTGCATAACCTAGATACCTGTATTCATGTTTTATGTACACCCACTCCAAAAGTATCTTCATGGACAGGATCGATCAATTTCACAATGAACACTGTGACTCCTGTTGTCTTGTTAGTGTTGTCAGAATCCTCCATCCATTATGTCAACTAATTTGCAGATTAATAGAAGTTGCATACAATTAGGTGTATAGCAGTGTAGAGGTGTGGCTGTCATTCAGAATCATTCAAGTATCTGCAATGGTGATTCTGATGTTACATTGCTGATATCCAAAACACTTCCCAGGCTGTTCGCACGATGCTGATGAAGGCTGTGTTGGTGACATAGGCTTCAATCTTGAGGGAGGACGGGGCTTGAAATATTGTTTTATGTGCTAAGGAATAAAATGTTTTTGTATCTTAAACAGTGATACTTTTCATAGATACCATTATAACAGCTTAAAATAAAAGAGTTTGGGATGCTAGAAATTAATATTTGGGCAGCAACATAACAGGCGATGTAACCAACACAGGTATTGTGTGAAGACTCAGGGGTGTGGGACTGTATGTGGCAGGAGAAACACAAAGGGAATCTGAACAGTTACAGGTCGAGCGGCTTCTGTCTGGATTAACCAAAATCTGGATAATAGGGATCTGAATTATCAAGGATTTACTGTATTGTATTCACAGTAGTGTCTCCTTTTTACAGTTTTAGAAGTTTATATTTTGTATACTACTTTGACAGGAATGTGATGTCAACTTCACTGCCAGACCCTACCAGGTAGAGCTGTTTGAACATGCAAAGAAACAGAACTCTATCCTTGTTCTTGGCACAGGATCTGGAAAAACTTTCATCTCCATTCTACTTATCAAAGAACTTTCTGATCAGGTAAGAATTCTGTCAAGTGAAAATCTTACAATATACATTCTCTCTATCTTCACTAGCTAAAAGTGCACTTAGAAGTCCAATACAGTATAAAGTAATATGTCCAGGTCCCACTCTGTAAAGGTGGTTTGATGATCTGAAGGGTATCCAGATGCAACCCAGACACCGTGCCATCAGTTAGTGACAGCTAACCCATGCAAGCATGAAAAATAGCTATAAGACGATGATGGTGGCTCACTGCATATTGATTGAAACAACATAAGTATTACTGGTGTACCTCCTTTAACTCTAAGGATGTCTGTATATTCTTCCCTAAAAGACGTCAATACTCCCTGGTCAGTTATTGACAATACCACTTAGCTGTGGTCACACTATGGTTTTTACCCAGAATAAATCACAATAGCATTGATTTTTCAATGAACTCCTCATGTTGTCTCTACAGCAGCAACTTATTTGTTGTCAAAAGTGGGACGATACAGAGCATCTGAAAATCCATGGTACAGTTGGTTGACATTTGGTATAGAGTGCCTATTGTATTAATGAAATTTACACCGTTCACATTTTTCTAATTAATGTTAAAATGTACAAAATATATGAAAAGTGTATTT
This sequence comes from Homarus americanus, assembly GCF_018991925.1. Lineage (NCBI taxonomy): Eukaryota > Metazoa > Arthropoda > Malacostraca > Decapoda > Nephropidae > Homarus > Homarus americanus. The sequence continues at coordinate 1,297,117 of NW_024741901.1, read as the reverse complement.
TAATAACAAAATTCAAGCAAAAATGTCATAGTAGATAACAAATAATAATACAGTACAGTCGACCCTCGTTAATTTGGACTAATAGGGGGGGAAGGGTGTCTGTTTTAGCCGATTGTCCGAATTAACCGATTTAGGGGTTAATTTTGAATTATATTTCAAAGAAAATGCAGTGAGTTTGTCCTTAGCCTTGCATACCGTATAACTCGTCTATAACCCCCCCCCCTCGTTTATAGGTCGACCCTGATTTTTTGACCAAGAAATCGTTAATTTATGATATTCCTCGTTTATAGGTCGACCCACGTTGAGGGTAATGGAACAACAAAACCTTCAGTAAAAACGCTCTACGTCCTATAAACTGAGGCTCGCTGTGTCTGAAACACCGAGTGCCAAAGGCAAATTGTTTACCATTTATTATTACGACACTTTACACTGAAACGCGGGTAGTTTCAACAAAAATATTGTATATTTCCATTCAAGTATTTATTCGCGTCAATTAGGAGGGAATATTATTGTAATACAACAGTTTTTTAACTAAACCATTCGAAAAGCGATTACGGTAACATCTTTTGAACGAAAGAAAGCGAGTCAGTGTTTTCGTCACGATTTCATCCCACTTTCCACTGTAATACGTACGTAATTTCAGCAAAAATATTACATTTCCGTGAATGTATTTTATCAAGCACAGTATGAATAGAATACCATTGTAATATAACAGTATTTTAACCGAAAACTATTAAAAAAACGAATAACATCTCAAGAACATCGGAAGCTTAGGTAAGGTCTTTTGTTTCGTCATGTATTTTATCCTATTTTACATTGAAATACATCACGTTTCAGCAAAACTACTATTTATTTCCGAGAATATATTCATTCAGGCGCAGTTTAGGTAAAATATACATGTGATGTAACAGTTTTTTAACTGAAAACGATTCGAAAAACACGTGTACCGTCTAGCCTTGTTCAAGGAGAGGACTGGGAGAAGCTGTTTGGTGCTGCAGACGATGACAAGGAAAATGATTTGGATGGATTTTAATGAAAATATTCAGAAATATGGTATCGTAGTATTTATTCAAGTCAATTAGGATAGAATATTATTGTAATAAAAATTTTTTAACTGAAAACCAATCGAAAAGCGATTACGGTAACATCTTTTGAACGAAAGAAAGCGAAAGTCATTGTTTTCGTCACGATTTTATCCCACTTTCCACTGTAATACGTACGTCATTTCAGCAAAAATATTACATTTCCGTGAATGCATTATATCAAGCACAGTATGAATAGAATACCATTTTAATATAGCAGTATTTTAACCAAAAACTATTATAAAAACGAGTAACTTCTCTTGAACATCGGAAGGTTAGGTAAAATCTTTTGTTTTCGTCATGTATTTTATCCTATTTTACATTAAAATACATCACGTTTCAGTAAAACTACTATTTATTTCCCAGAATATATTCATTCAGGCACAGTTAAGGTAAAATATACATGTGATGTAACAGTTTTTCAACTGAAAACAATTCGAAAAACACGTGTACCGTCTAGCTGATACTCAACAGCTGGTGGTGCGTCATGCGTTGTTGTAAACAATAGGAGGTTGAAGTAGATTACCGGGTTAGCGTGGGTTAGCGCCAGGGTCGCCAATAGTGCATCAAAACACGACTTTTCCTCCTCTCTTCGTGTCTCCTCCCTCTGAAGTTCCATTTCTCTGCGTCTGTCGTCCATCCACCTCAGAATTGTGGCAATGTCCGTCGCTGGAGGTGGAGGATGAGAGTCTGCGCCCGGTGGAGGGGATGGTGGTGGGGAGTCGTGTCTTCCATCTTGACGTTGTCCCTTCTTACCGCCCATCTTAGTATGCTTGAACTGCGTTGTTTAGTATATAAAGTGGCGGCTTATCAGCTCGAACCACATATATATGACATAAACAGTACAGAAATAACGCATAGAGTCCACTGTTCTGTCCGTGAGTACGTGCGTGTGTGTGTCTCAGAAAGCAGAGCTTGGTGGTGGCTCGCGGAGGCAAGACCGTCAGTGTCTCCCCGGATGTCACACGAGAAGGGTGTACGCCTGCGTGCTCCGTGGGTACCACAAAAAAGAGGCCAATGCTCAACTCTCAGCTCTAGACACACTAATACACTGACACTAACACTGCCGCCGTCACTAGAACGCACTGTGACGGCGCAACACTGCATGTCGCGGCAAAACATGAAGGTTCCAAGTGTTCCCTGAAGAAGGCAGTGATGGGTAGGGAAACACCGGGTAACACTGAAGTCCATCTATTAACGGATAGGAGAAATACAAGTGGTGACTAGCGTGTGCCATGCATGAGGCACGGAGTCAGACTGAGACTGCCTTGCCATATGGCAGCCTCGGGGCAATGTTGCCACATAACATGTGCAGTGTTGCCACGTAATTATATACAAGGTTGCTACTCGGCACAGTAGCTTAGATACATAACCTACAGTTTTTATTACCGGTATTTTTTGGAGATCAATGAGAACCGTGATCAGGGCTGTGGAGTCGAAGACAAAACCTTCGACTCCGACTCCTCAAATTTTTATGCTTCCGACTCCGACTCCTTGGCCTATTTGTAACAACTATTTCTACCATCCTAATTGTAATTTGTATGTTGTAACCTGCATAGGTAAAAAGTAAAACACCGTGGCTATACTGCTACAGCTTTAGTAATGATCTGGACGATATTTAAGAACTACAAAAAGATGATAGGCTTGACTTTCAAAGTTTCAATCAAAAGAAAAATAAATTTATTAAGAATTCAAGATATTAACTAGAAAACACCATTTACATGTATATCTAAAAGTTCGATCTCAGCATATGAATTTTGTTTAAGCTCATAATCTGATGTGGATCTAAATGATGATCCTACAATTCCTTTTAAAGTAAAGTTATATATTTATGTACATTAAAGAAATGAATACCTTATTAAGGAAAATGGATAAACCTTACATGACTAAGTTATTAAATTAAATTTGCCTTAATCTCACCAAAAACAGGTTGTAGCTAATTGTTTTGTAGCTGAGAGCCTCTGTGCAGTTTTCAACGAAACAAAATTTGATATAATTCAAAATTTCAAATGGTAAAGAAGAGACTATCGTCCAAAATTATAGTGCTATACTGTGCCTGCTACAATAAATTCATAATAATGCTTATAAAATGGAAATAAATTCTTTTAATAATTTAAGAAAATTAGTGGGATCAGTGGAATCACTGCAATGAATATGCCTGAGTTCATATATTTGTTCTTAGGAACAGAATAGCTTGAGTCGGAGTCGGAGCCTGGACAATTTTACCGACTCCGACTCCGACTCCACAAGCCGAAATTTCCTCCGACTCCTCGACTCCGACTCCGACTCCACAGCCCTGACCGTGATACCGTATATGATATGATAAGTTAGCCTGTGCTAAGAACTTCAACATAGACGACTGAAAACACGTTGTAAGGTAATTTAGTCTATTGTAAGTTGGTGAGCTTCATTTGTTGAAGGAACTGCACAACTTTTCATTACTAATTGGTACATATTTTAATTTTCCATTGTTTACTGGCAGTAAATGGTAAATATTTTTCATGTCTGAAGCTAAAAGTTGCATCCCCCCCCACACTAGTGGTGGAGATGTTACATTTAACCAAAAAGACGCTGGTGTTTTATCCCAGCAGTGGGTGGACCAGCATTTTAGCTTAAGGTCTGCATAGGTAATATTCCTACAAATCTAAAAAAAAATCAGATTTGGTCCGAATTATCCAAAATCCGGATTAAAGGGGTCTGAATTAACGAGGGTCGACTGTAATAAGAATACATAACGACGGGAATTTCATTTGACTCTAGAGTACTTGTGTCACTCATAAACAATCATCGCTTAGACACTACAATCGTTTCTTTTTCGTCTTGGTCTTTAACAGGACCACACATCTCACTAAAGTGGTTAATGCTGCCATAGAAACATACAATGAAGCCATCCTGCTCTCCAACTGAGCTCCAACTAGCCACGCAAATTGGGTGCCTGGCCAATGGTACCTTTCGCCAGTGTAACCAGTGTGCAGATTGTACCATTGTCCAATTGCCTGTGGATGAAATGCTTTCGTAGATTTATTGCACGTTAAACTCTGATGTGACCGCAGCTGTAGTAGACACCCTAATACATAATGTCTATGCAGTACTTGTCTTTATACTGTATACAGTATGCTTTTTTTTTTCAGATCCGTGAGCCGTTCTCCAAAGGTGGAAAGCGTACAGTGTTCATAGTAAACACTGTTCCTCTGGTTCATCAGCAGGCTCTTGCTATAGAGACCCATACAGCCCTAAAGGTTGGCAAATATGAAGGATCAATGGGGGTTGACTTCTGGACTGCTGAAATGGTGAGTATTATTATATTTTGTGTTGATGGAAATTCATTATTTGTGCTAGACGTTTTTCTTTCGTTAATGTATAGGAGAATACAATTTCTTCTCTTATTTTTTGTACTGCTCTTGAGTTACATAAGAAAGTAAAATAGAAAAACATCCTTTCATTTCTTTTTTTGAGAACTCTTGAAAGTTTGTAACATTATGTACTGTATTTGCTGTCAACTTTGAAACAATAAAGAAGTTTAGAGCACAGTAAACCCCCAGGATAACGTTCACCTCTCTGTTATCTTGAGGGTTTTTTCATTAGGTTCAGGGTGTCTGTTAAAACTGGGTTCCATTATATTGTATACAGTGCTTGTTATACTGAGAGTTTACTGTACTGTTCTCTTGTTTCAAGGTGTATTTTGATGCCAAATTAGGGGTCACTGTGGTTCCTGATCAAGCTTACGGTAAGAAGTATATTGCTGACTAGTGTGTAGTTGTGCATTCAGATCATTGTTAATCTTGGAGTTATTGGAACTGGCACATTGGTCTTCTTATCTTGATACTGGACATTTTGCCATTTTTACAGGCTCTCTTGGTTTGTATATACAGGTTGACAACCCTTTATCCGAAATTCCGAAAACCGAAAAGCTCTGAAAACCGAAAGTTTTTTGTGGAGCAAGTTTTTTTTTTTTTTTTTTTTTTTTAACAGGTATTAGCCCACCCAGGCATAGATCACTGACCCACATCGGGGCCTGGGGGGTGAAAATGTAATAGTAATACTAATTATAATAATATTAATAATAATAATTATAATAATAATTATTCATAGTAAATAAAAGTTTTAATTAAAAAATACACCAAAATAAAATAATAATGATAACAATAATACTGTTTTAATAAAATAATAATAATAATAAAGAAATACAAGAATGAAAAAAAAATATAAAGTGAGTAACACGACCTAGACCTATGAATTATTATTATTACCTGTATTATTATTATTATTATTATTATTATTATAAATATTATTATATTTTCCCCCCCAGGCTCCAATGTGGGCTCAGTGACTTGTGCCCGGATGGGCTAATACACAAAAAAAAAGAAAAAAACTAACCATTCTGAAAACCGAAAAATTCCGAAATGCCTCTGGTCCCAAGGATTTCGGATAAGGGATTGTCAACCTGTACTGGTAAGTCTTACCAGGGCAAAAGAGGGAATCTTTCTTCAATGCTTGAAATCTCTTTTTGTAGCCTTTGTCATGAATGGATAACCCAGATTACTCTCCCACATCACGAGGAGATTCCTGTAGCTGAGGCGCTTGGTGAAATGCCGACGTGTGCATAAAAATCAAGTTTTGAGATAATCTAGGTTAAATTTGGTGTACGTTGTTTTTATCATTACTCCGTAACCACCCACACATTTTTAGTGATTCTGGTGTCAAAAGATATACTTGTACTTGTGAATACTGTGCCACTGCATGTACTGTAGTCATGGGAGTAGGTGAAGACTTTGGCACTCCACAAATTCATGGTCATTTGAACTCATAGTACTAATTACACAGAAAAAATGGAGAATCACTCACATGGTGTCTGATAATAGCAGGGGTCTGAGAAAGACCGCACACATCCTCGTATTCTGGACCCTAGGTTCAAGCTAACGTTACAGATAATCACTACTAGGTTCAAAGGTTCGGTCCAACAGATGAGTAGTTTATGATCTTTCTTCCACATGAGAAAGTTGTAATGAATAACTGAAATCCTATTGTGTGGTATTGGTAGACTGCCCAGTCCAGTTAGATCTCATGGTGCAGTCTGTTCAGATCATTTGCTCTTCTCTATAACTACAACAAGGGAGTCATTCCTCCCTCTACCATAAAATATCATTGTTGGTGTTACTGTATGGTTTGGTATGGGTACAGTATCAGCTGAAGGACTGTTGATTAATGAAAATGAATTGTAAATTACGAATATGCTACAGCAAGAGAAGAGAGTGAGTTTCTATATTTTGAACCGCAGAATGTTGTATTGTTGAAGTAACCCGCCAGCCTCAGACAGCCCAAGTGCAATGTAATTCTTGTCGAATTTATAAACAACAACTTTGAACTATTATGCCTATAGATATACTATCACTATTTACAGCTTAAGCAAAGGTCCCTCTGGAAGTAAGCATCTGACAGCTTTGTTGGCTGTCCTTGATAAAATTGTCTTACTGTTTACTATTGTTGTATACAGTGAGACCTCCACATAACAGACTATATGGGAGGGTCGTCCATTTTATCGAGGTTCATTATACAGTATGTGAAACCTCCATATAACAGACTACAGACACTTTTTGGGTTACGGATGGGTTCCGTTCCTGGAGGCTATCTGTAAGCCGAATTATCCATAAACTGGAAGTGACCCTTCCATAGGTAATTGTTGAACATAGTACACACAATGTATACAGTATACAATTACTATACAGGTATGGGACCATTTATCTGTATATGGGAGAGCACAATCTGTTATATCGAGGACCATTAGATGTGAAACTGCCATGTAAGAGTCTGTATCCATTGAATGGAGTTTCTTTTTTACTGTACTTACACTGTCTACTCTAGGCACATAGGAAACTATATACTGTACTCCCACTGCATACATGCACTGTTCACTTACATTGTCTATGCATGCTGACCGTATTTATATAAATGCTTACCCAATTATAAACATGTAAAGTAAGTCCTCAGTATATGCGAGGGATGCGTTCCTGAAAACCCTCGTATAAACTGAAATTGTATATAACGAATACTTGGTTAAACAGGGAAAAATCTGATGCTTTCCATAACAGAAAATTAAAATGTTCCAGACCCATTTTCAAGACAAATAAACCATGAAACTTATTAATACAATATTATTTTTAAAGTAATAGATAAAGCAAGTGTACAGTACAGTAGGCCCTTCTAATTTAAGGGGGTCAGGTTCTCAAAATGGCCGCGAATTGCCAAATCCACAAATAACATTTGCTATAAGAACAGCCCAGTCCCAACCATTATAAAAGTTATCAACAACTTGTAATGAACCAGTGTATGTATTCACTCCCATCCAGTCATACCCTTTTGCACTGTTACAATGTTGAAATGCACTGTAATATAACTTTCTCCCCACTTACTTATATATCATATGTGTATCACTTCTGTTATTTGTCAATCAAGTGACCTTTTCCCCTATTATGTAACTGTATATTTTCAGCCTTCCGATGACCATGCTCATTCAATAAACCATTAATTGTTATTAATATTAAAATGCATACAAATAAATAATAATGGGGAAATCCTTTCACAAATACCGTAATAAGAAACACGACAATAAAGTGTAATATAGAAAAAAATGCAAGTCTACCCTCGAGTCAACTCCGTGTTTGTTATTACAGTTGAGTTGGTCGAGTTGCCATACAATGCCAGCACCAGCTGGGCTGATACTGTAATTGTGGTGTAATACAGTACTTTTTCACAATAAGTATGTAAGATGGTGTGTGCATGTAAATGAGTAAAAATATATGAAGGTTACTTATATCTTCCCAAAAATACGAGTTGAAAAACCATAACACCTCAAAGCTTGGCCCAGTAGCCTGGTGGTTACAATGTTGAGCTAACCTGGCTACAATGACATGATTAATCACTGTTAAGCACTATTTTATCAGTAAACACTATTAATAACAGTAAATCCAGTGAAATATGGCAGGGAGCGAGGAGAGTTACAACTGCAGATGACGCGCTAACTAGCAGTCACTCCACTCCCCTTACCCGCTCCCGTTGCCAGACGTACAGTATGTATGGGAAATGCTAGGTGTACCTATGGAAGAAAATCCTATTTTGTAGTCTACTATGAAAATGGTTCGGGTTCAGTGATAAACAAATTATATAAATCGTTCATTTTCCTACAATAACATAATAAAAAACAACTGTTATAAAGAAATAGATTAACACTCATGCTGGCTGTTTCTGTAGATCCCATTTTCATCTCCCCTGCCACCGACGAATATCACGATGAATGATAATGATGGTGATTGAGGTCGTTTGGGAGCCATAACAAGCACGAGGAGCACAGTTATTATGAGAGAAGAGTAGCACATGAGCGAGATGTGCAAATGTTTAGCCCGGACTGTGGCGGAGGGAGCAGGGCGCGCGTGGGCCAGCCTTCCGGGACAAAAGAGACACCTTGTGGGATGCCACAAAACTCGTGCGCTCCCCCGTACCGGCCGCGAAAATGCCGGCAACTTTAAAACTGCCTGCAGACATTCTTGGGTACATCCAAGGTGTCATCCACGAATAATAGAGGACCACGAAATGAAAATCCGTGAATTATCCGGGCGTACTGTACAGTTTACTTAACAATAAAAACAGATACATCAGTTTGGGTAGATAAGATAATGGAGGTGATGGTAGAGGTTTTGCATAGTGGGTGATGGTGTTGGAGTGACATCTGCAGAGTCATCAGGGTTGGAAGCTATGTCAGGGAGGATGACATCTCATATAAGGCTTAATTTTGCTCATAGTAATTGAATTGTTGGTAGGAATAGTGTCTTCACATGCTGAACTTGCTATATCGAGGACTTCCTGTACAATATTACCTCAATAATCGCTAGGTTTCTGGGACATCCACAAATGTAGAATTTTGGAAATGACATTCTTAAATATCCCAACTTTAATATTATAGTGCTACCCTCATTGTAAGGGTTACTCGTGCCAAAATTTGAAACCGAGAAAATTGTGTTTAAAGTCTTTCCAACTTTCAACAAGCATAATTTTGTTTTGTTTTTTGAGATACAGCATTCATTTTTGATGCTTGAAGCTAAAGGACTGTACTTAGAGTTGGTAGGTAGTGCATCATGAAGTAATGTACTGGGTTGTTGCAATGTTGACTTAAAGCAACAAAATTCCCACCCGCTTATGGTTTTTTTTACTTTAATTGATATCAGAGTGTAGATCCCTCCACAACAAAAGAGAACTGAGGGAGAGGGGGATTCTGCGCTCATTGGCTGGAGGAGCTGTGGCATAGATAGCAGACACTCACTGTCATTGGCCGAAAAGGAGAGGAGGCACCTGACGATGCGAAAGTCAAGCCCATACTTTCCTGTCTGCCACAAATCGATGTTACACCCTATTTTCAAAGGGCTTTCAACCTTATTTACAGTCTAGTAAGGAGATCTTATCCACTACCATCATATAGAGCTAGGCTGAAAATAGTGCTTTCCAAAAAAAAAAATGGGTTTTGCCCAGGTGGTCTGAGTTACCCTTACGATGCGGGGGGCCTCAAATTAAGGACCAAAATTAAATACAACTAGAAATATATTTTTTGTTTAAGCCCTCTAAATACTGCACTAACGGGTGTCTACAGTTACTTTCTACACTTGTATTATGAGTTAATTAGAAATAAATTAAATGAGAAGCAAGTAATTGTGGTGTGATGTTAGGGAAGTCAACTGGATTGCAGTAGTGGCGACGAGTCATTTGCTGCCTGCCTCACACAGCCTGTACCCGCACCACCACCACCACCACCACCACCACCACCACACGCCTGACACGCAACGCTGTGAATAAAACGGACGTACATATTGAATATTCGGTTTTTCTGTAGGAAACTTATGACGAGGAAAAATGTATAATTTATCCCAGTCATAAGTGTAATATCAACATAATGGGAGAAAAATAATAAACGGTGTCACTTACGTACATAAAGTGCACTTTTCTTACCTTGCAATGAGCTGCTGTAGAAGCCTCAGTAATGATACTGAAGATATTACTGCTCCTCCTTTAAGACCTCTGGACTGGGATCATCCAGAATGTCAGATGAAGGGCTGGCAGGTGAATAATTTGTATCGGTGGAGTGAAGGGGAGAGGCAGGCCTTGAGGGTGACAGGTGGTGCAGACGACGCCGGGCTGGTTGTGAGGAGAGAGACGGTAGTGGAGGGAGGGGATGGATCTCGGCGTTAAAACATTGTTACTGTATTGGGAATTGTTTGGGTTTATTTTTTAGTTCTTTATAAATTTCTTGATACAGCTGTAAAACATTCTTGATATTCTGCTTCATTTTGATACTTAATTCCATTGATGGGTCATACAGTAGTTGTAATTATATACAGGTGCTCCCCAACTAACGACGGAGTTAGGGACCCAAATTCAGGTCGTAAGTCCGATTGGTCGTAAGTCCGACATAGATAAAAAAAAATAAAAAATAAAAAAGTATTTGTCAAAAAAAACATCTACAATTAAATACAGTACAGTAAAAGTAATAAATAATGAAGAATGGATACAGTGTGACTGAGCACTTACCTTTAATGTAGTCAGCTGAATCCACACGGGGCCCCCATAATTTTCTAATTATACATGGAGACTACATTAACTGGAAGAAGCAAAGGAGGAGACAGGGCTGGGTGGGTCATCAATGTCGCTTTCTTCAGACAGGTTTATGTACTGTGGAAACTTGCTTGTTGAAGGTATTGGATCATCTTGAGGGAGTGAAAAGGCAGCACTGGTGGGGCATGAGGAGACAGCACTGGGGGACTCAAGTCCCTCGGAGTTCCTGCACCTGAGCTCTTCAGTGTTTACACAACATTCATACTTCCCAAGCTCACCTATGCCTCCCCCACCTGGTCTTCCTCCCTAAATGCCACACAACGTAAACACCTAGAAAAAGTGCAAAAGAGGGCATGCAAGATTATTCTCTCCCCTTCCTACTTCACATATCAAGAAGCGCTCAACACACTGACCCTTTCGACTCTCACTGACCATCACCACGACCTCATCTGCAAATTTGGTAAGAAGCTTCTACACCATCCTCGACACTGGCTCCTACTACCACCTGAGATCCCTAGCCCGAGAATTGCTGTTCGACACCACAACCGCATCCAGCCCATACGTGCACAAACTGATCGCTATAAGAACAGCCCAGTCCCAACCATTGTAAAAATTATCAATAACTTGTGATAAACCAGTGTATTCACTCCCAGTAAACACTACTCCTTGCACTGTCACTATGTTGAAATGAACTGTAGTTTGAGCTTTTCCCCATCTAGTTATTATATATCTTATTTGTATCACTTATGTTACTTGTATATTATTTGTAATTCGAAACCCATTCCCCAAATATGTAACTGTATATTTTCAGCATTCTGGCTGCCAAGCTCTTTCAATAAACCGTTAATTATTATTATTATTATTATTAAAATAGATGTCCAATTTAGATTGCACAGTTTATTTTTTCTTTTCATTATAAATTTCTTTGTAGCAAGCAAGTGCATCTTGGATCATTCTGTCAACTTTGGCATAACGCTTATAATTTTGATCCATGCCATCAAACATTTGCATTCCTTTATTAATTGTAGCAAATGCCTCTGCTATTTGTTTCACTGAAAACTTTTCGGTGGGTGCAGGTTCTTCTTCTACATTTTGTCTCTCTTCTTCCTCTGCAATTTTCTGTGCATCTAGTTCAATAAGATCCTCATTACTGAGCTTACTGAGGTTGGATGTGAGTAAGGCGCATGGACCGGACGGAATACCCCCTCGTGTTCTGAGGGAGTGTGCTGAAGCCCTGACCCCTGTGCTTGCTCGCCTCTTTTGCCTTTGCCTCAAAACCAAAACTTTTCCTTCTTCTTGGAAGCATGCCTTGGTTCAGCCCATCCCGAAGAAGGGTGACCATTCTAATCCCTCTAACTATCGCCCCATTGCCCTAACTTCATCCCTCTCTAAGATTTTCGAAACTATCTTGAACTCCCATTTTCTCCGTCACCTTGAACGCCTTTCTCTTTTGTCGGATCACCAGTATGGCTTTCGGCAGGCAAGATCTACTGGTGATCTGCTTTATTGCACCCATCTTTGGTCATCCTCTCTTAGGGATTATGGGGAAACTTTTGTCGTGGCCCTCGACATCTCCAAAGCATTTGACAGGGTATGGCACAAGTCTTTGCTATCTAAACTTCCCTCTTTTGGTTTCTCCCCCCCACTTTGTTCTCTCATCTCTAGCTTCCTTGAGAATCGATCCATGGCAGTTGTTGTCGAGGGATCGATTTCCCGCTCTTTCTCTACCAATAGTGGCGTCCCACAGGGTTCTGTTCTTTCACCAACTCTCTTTCTTCTTTTTATCAATGATTTACTTCACACTACAACTAATTCTATCCATTCTTACGCCGATGATTATACTCTTCACTCTTCCTCACATTTTCCCCTTCCTCCTAACTCTCAAACTAGATCTGTTTCTAGAACTGATATCATTACTTCTATCAACGCTGATCTGTGCAGCATCTCTGAATGGGGAGATACAAACTTGGTTAAGTTCAATAGTAACAAAACTCAATATTTATCAATTACACTTTGTAAAGTAGACGATCTCCCACCAATTACATTTCAGGACGCTATCATCCCCCCAAATTCTGAAATAAATATGTTAGGCCTCACCATTTCCTCCAATATGTCCTGGAAATCACACATCCTTAGTATAACTAAAGCTGCCTCCCGAAAGTTGGGAATGCTGTACAGATGCCGCAGCTACTTCACTCCTGAGCAGTTGCTCCAAGTATATAAGGGATTCATTCGTCCTAACTTGGAGTACTGCTCTCATATCTGGGGTGGCTCTTCTTCTGTCCAACTATTAGATAGGGTGGAATCAAAGGCATTTCGTCTTATTAACTCTCCTCCTTTAGTCGACAATCTCTCTCCCCTTTCTCTTCGCCGCAATGTTGCTTCACTCTCTCTCTTTTACAGGTACTTTAACGGGCAATGTTCAGGGGATTTGGCATCCTGTGTACCGCCGGTAAGGCCGTGGGTTCGTAACACACGTCTTGCCCGCGGTGCCCACCATTTCTCTGTGGATATCGGTCACACGAGAATAACCCGTTATAGTACCTCCTTCTTTCCTCACACAGCCAAACTGTGGAATGCTCTGCCTTCTTCTGTGTTTCCATGCTCTTACAATCTGTCTCACTTTAAAAAGCTGGTTTTCCGGCATCTTCGTGGTGTAGATTATTACAGTATAACCTTTTTTTCTATATTTTCAATTTCTTTCCGTTCTTTCTTTTCGCCCCCCAGGCTCCGTTGTGGGTCGTTTGACCTGTGCCCGGGCTGGCTAATTCCCGTAAAAAAAAAAACTGTTCAACATCTTCATTATCAATTTCTAACTCCAGCTATTTAACTAACTCCACTATCTTGTTACTAGTATCCAAAATAACTTCATTTTCATTAAAACCTTTGAAACTGTTCACATATCTTTTCAGGATTTTCTTCCATATTCCATTCATGCAATGTTTTGTAACCTGATCCCATGCTGCACTAATGTTCTTTATACATGACAAAACTCTCTGAGCGTTTTCTCACCTTCAGTAGCAGCAACAGCCTGAGCGAAGGTCGTGCGTAAATAATACGCTTTAAAGGCAGCAATAGCACCTTGATCAATGGGTTGGATGATAGAGGTAGTGTTAGGTGGAATGTAGACTACCTTAACATCGGGGTGCATGCCGTCCAGGTGTGGTGGGTGTCCCGGAGCATTATCCAAAATCAGCAAAATCTTGAATGGAATCCGTTGTTGCAGATAATACTCCTTGGCTCGTGGAATGAAACAAGTCATGAACCAATCCTCAAACAGTGCTAAGGTCATCCAGGCTTTCTTGTTACTGCGATAAAACACTGGCAGTGTGTGCTTGCTGACATGTTTAAAAGCCCTGGGGTTCTCTGAATGATAGATCATGAAGGGCTTTAGCTTGAAACCAGCAACATTCCCCCCCAACAGAAGTGTAATTCTGTCCTTGAATGCCTTGAATCCTGGCATTGTTTTCGCCTCTTTGTGGATGTATGTCCGCTCAGGCATGCGCTTCCACAATAATCCAGTCTCATCCACATTGAATATTTGCTCAGGCAAATAATTCCCTTCCACAATCACTTCATCTAACTCCTCCTTAAAAGCTTCGGCAGCACCAACATCGGCATTAGCTGCCTCTCCACTCACCTTAACATTGTGTAGATCAGTGGTTCTTAACCTTTTTTGAGTCACGGACCCCTTTGAGAATCTGGTGAAAGCTAGCCCCCCAAGAAAAATGCTCAGAAGCACATAAACACAACTTTGCCTGCAATGAATATACTTTATTTTATTGAAAATTCATTGCCTCATACAGTGTACGACACACACAAAGTATGAATAAAGTCAACAATCTTAACAATTATGTTTCACACTTTTTTATGCAAAAATTAATGGCCACTCCATACAAAAATGAAATACAATCATCTTGTGCAAATTAAACAAAACAAAACTTTAAATCTGCTGAAAAGTTCATTTCAATGAGAAGGTTGTTGTTGCTTGGCTTGAATAAGATGATGAAACTGTAGAGTGGGCTTTGACAAGGTAACACGCATCTCATCTTTGACATCCAATCGATTTCGACTTTTCGTTTTGATAGAAGCAAGTGCTGAAAAGCCTGACTCACAAAGGTATGTAGTAGCAAACGGAATCAGAGCACCCATAGCTCGCTTTACCAGACGAGGGTAGGCTTGTGTCAACGCACACCAGAATTCTCCAAGGCTCTTCGAGTTGAATTAATTTCGTAACATTTCCTTTGTCTTCAGGTCAATGAGGTCATCTTTGGCAATGTCTTCATCACTGATACAGTCTGTGTCGGCAAGGAAAGGATTACGAATCCATGTTTCAACTTTAAGGTCACCTGAGCAGAAGTAACCTTTGAAAGAGTTCTGCATAGTATCCAGATGTCTGCAGAATTCTGCCTGCAGAGAAATTGACAGGGCCTTGTCACTCTCGGTTCCATCCTGCAGAAGCACTTCTTCTAACTTTGGAAAGTCTGCCTCCAACCTCCTCTTCCACAGTGGCAGCTTGATCAGAAAAGCTTGCAGTCTTTCAGCAGCATCCATAATGGGGACTCCAGGGCCTTGAATCGCAAGATTCACCTCATTCATATGGCCAAAAATATCCGCCAAGTAGGCCAAGCCATGAATGAACTCTTCACTGTCAAACTGTTCTGAGAGTGGGCTTTCTTTTTCTCTCAAAAAAAGTGAAACTTCTGCTCGAAGTTCAATCAAGCGCTTCAAGATTTGTCCTCTGGAAAGCCAGCGAACTTCTGTGTGGTAAAGTACTTCATACTCTGCTCCCATTTCTTGACAAAACTTCTTGAAAACGTGATGGTTCACAGCCCTGGCTCTGATGAAGTTGACGACTTTCACGCCAGTAGACAAGACTTCTTTCAGAATTGCTGGCAGAGTCTTTGACGCCAATGCATGCCGATGTAGAAAACAATGGGTTACGATGACCTGAGGAGCTTCTTTCTTCACCAAAGCAGCAAAACCAGATGTGTTGCCAAGCATTGCAGGTGCTCCGTCTGTGCACAGAGTACAAAGATTTTTCTTCCCAGTCGAAGTTTTGCTTGGCAAAGAAACTATTCACCATTTCTAAGATGTCGCTGGCCTTTGTAATTTCCAAAAGGGGCTCACAAAATAGGAATTCTTGATGGCATCAGCATGCATATAACGGACGAAAACCAGGGGCTGGCTGCACTGAGAGATGTCAGTAGTTTCATCCAGTTACATGCTGAACGGAAATGGCGTAGCTGCCAATTCTTCCATTACTTGCTTCAGAATATTAAAAGAAATGTCAACAATTCTAGAGTGGATGACATCATTTGACAAAGGCACTGCTGCAATTTTCTTCCTCTCCTCCAAGCCACAAACCAGCTCGACCATTTCCAGGGCACCTGGCTTTACCAAGGTCTCTCCAATCGTATGTGGCTTCTTTTGCTTGGCAATGTGATAAGCAGCCTTGTAGGATGCTTCAAGACAAGGCTTTTGTGTTGGGGCAAAAATCCAAGTTTTGGTAAAGTTCCAGCTTTCTCAAAAAAAATTTATGTAATTTATATGGAAAGCCGTAATTAATAAGCACGACAGGCAGACAGACAGACAGACCGACTGATGGACAAACCTTTCCAGACAGACAGAGAGACAGACAGATAACCCTATTTTCAGTAGCATATTACGGATTTCTCAAGGTTCCCCTCAGAAAATATATGAATGATACTGACTGATGACTTCGTGTTTTCCTCCCCTACTGACGCACCCAGACCCTAACTTTATCCATTCTCTCTCTATTTATGCATCCCTACTCTAACTACGTGCACCCAGTCCCTAACTTTGACCAATAAATAATAACAGACTTGTTGTGAATAATGGATAAAACAAATAAATACAGCGCACCAACCGTTCTTGCTTTTTCACAACACTCGCACACGCCTTTCACCATATGCTCCCACATACTCACAAACACATATTCACACACTGTACACCCATCACTCTTCAGCCACACTCTGAAATTGTGGTCAGAAGGCGGTCGGAGGTCTCCAACCTCGGCTGGTACAGCTGTAGTAATAATAATTAAGGCCCTCTTCGCTACCTTCACCAAAAACATAACCATAGGTAATTGAATATATTTAGGAAAAAGTATGTATTTGAAGATACTATGGCCCTCAGTTAAGCCTTACCAGTATATGAGAAGAGTCCCAAGCCGTGATAAACCGTGGAAAATGAGAAATAAGCACTTAATGTGGAGTGGCTCAAGATGGCGGTTGTGCAGAGAATGATGCTACCAATTTAAATGGTAAACATGGGCCACCAGAGACGCTTAGCGGTCAGCGCTATATGCAGTGGCAGGGTACGTTTTCTTTAAATTCTTTCAATGGGAAACCATTCTAGAAGTCAAAACCTGACGACGATGACGATTGTATGTTACCTGACCGTGTACAGTAGCATCCCATGCCACCCTACAGATTTACTGGTTTTCTTCAGTAACCAAAAATACATACATATCATCTGATATATATTGACAAAAATAGAACAACTTAATATAAAAATATAGTGAATATAAATGTTAAATTTTTATCTGACCTTCACGGACCCCCTGAAGCCCATCCATGGACCCCTTGGGGGTCCATGGACCCCAGGTTAAGAACCCCTGGTGTAGACTGTAGCGTTTTTTAAATCTATCAAACCACCCATGACTTCCTGTAAAGGTTTGATCACATTCATCTCCTGCCTGCTCCTTCAGGCTTTGGAACAGGCTTCTTGCTTTAGCCTGTATGGTTAGAAGGCTTAAGGGTACACGCTTCTGTATCTGGTCTTCTATCCATATTACCAATAATTTTTCCATATCGTGAATAGGACCTTGTCTTTTCTTTGAAATTATAGTTCCCTTTGTAGTATCTTGCGTTATTTAATGGGAGAATGACGAGTCACATGGTCTGTCTGGCTGGTCGTTTATTCTCTGTTCTTGGTTACCGCGTGCCTAACACATTTCGTGTTTACACAAGCCTAAACACTTTCTGACTTTGGTAAGAAGTAACATAATATATAATATATATATTCAATAAAGGCAGCATATAAACATACATATATATAATACTATTTCTCCCTTTCAAAAGAGAGCATGGCTGCTGCAAATCCTAAATAAACAAAACTTACAGAATTACATATGGCAGGGAAGAAGAGAATAGAACACAACAAATATAACTTCCTAACTAAACAGTTTTGAAAGGCCTGTTCACAATTCAGATAATTAGAGGTCTAATTTAATTACAGGTCTCCTAACTCTGTTTGATCTTCTAGGACTATTCCCTCCATCAAGTTTTACAGGGGTTTCACTTGCACTCTGTGCATTATCAGTGACAGACATATCATCACTACAATCAGTTGACACAGTGAGTGGATGCTGGGAAACATCATCTTTGACATGATGATGATGATGATCATCTGAAACTGTGTCAAGTTTATCATCATGTCCTGGTGCTACATTCATCTCGTCATGTGCCTGAATGATGTGATCCACATGAACATATCTCAAAGAGTTACCACATTTCACTAAATTGTCCTAGATCCACATACCTTGTCAATGACACCAGTTATCCACTTTGCATGTACAGTACCATAACCTTTAGCCATGTTCCTAACTCTCACCCTATCATTTACCTTGAACGCTCTTTCACTGGAACTCTTATCATGATACATTTTTTGTTGAGCTTGTTTCCTCTCTACAACTTCAAACAGACTTGGCTTAACAAAACTTAATCTTGTTCTCAACTGTCTCTTCACCATTAACTCTGCAGGAGTACATCCTGTCACACTATGTGGCGTGGTACTGTATCTGAGTAAGAAATTTGCTAGTCTGTGTTTCATTGATTTTCCTACAGTTCCTTGAATTACCTGCTTGGAAAGTGCTTCCTTTACAATTCTAACTGATCTCTCAGCTGCACCATTAGAGGCAGGATGATAGGGTGGGGTCAGTACATGCTTTACACCGTTGAATCTCATGAAGTTTTTAAACTCTGATGATTGGAATGGAGGACCATTGTCGGAAACTACCTCTTCTGGTATTCCATGTTCAGCAAATATTAATCTTAATTCATCAGTGGTGCTACCAGCATTAGTACTGTACATGTGCTTAACATCAATCCACTTTGAATGACTATCAATTAATACAAGAAATTTGTCTGTTCCCTGATCACAGAAGTCAATGTGTACTCTTTGGAAGGGACGGGTAGGCCATTTCCAGGTTTTCAAAGGTGTGCTGGGTGGCATACTCCTAACATTCTGACAAACAGAGCACTCACGTACCATCATTTCTATTTCACCATCCAGTTTAGGCCACCACACAAAACTTCTGGCCCGTGCTTTCATAGCACATATACCTGGATGTTCAAAATTCAGTTCATTCAAAATTTGCCCTCTAAAACACTGTGGAATTAACACCCTTATACCCCACAACACACATCCCTGTTCTACTGATAATTGACTTCTCCTTAAATGATACGGTTGAAAGTCTAAGGATGGACAAATCTCTGGCCATCCATTTAGTGTATACTCCAGGACTCTTCCTAATACAACATCTTTCCTAGTTTCATGAGCAATCATTCCGGAGGTAACTGGAAAATCTTCTGCTATCGTGGCTACAGCATAAACCTTAGGCTCTACTCCATCATTTGATCCATTACCTGGCAACCTTGACAAAGCATCTGCATTGGAATGATCATCTGAACGTCTGTACTGTATCTCATAGTCATATGCCGACAATATCAAAGCCCATCTCTGCATTCTTGCTGCAGCAAGTGTAGGAACAGGTGATTTAGGACCCAAAATTGCCAAGAGAGGCTTGTGATCAGTTATCAAAAACAAAATTCCTCCCATATAGATACTGGTGAAATTTCTTTACTCCAAATATGATAGACAAAGCCTCTTTCTCTATTTGTGCATAATTTTTCTCGCTTTGGGTAAGAGTTCTCGAGGCATATGCAATGGGTCTTTCTTCACCGTTATCCATTATGTGACTTATGACAGCACCTAATCCATAGCCCGATGCATCACAAGCAAGCTTTAGTGTTCTACTGGTATCATAGTGGACCAAAACATCAGTACTAGACAGAGCAGCTTTACAATCTTCAAATGACTTCTGAGTTGCACTGTTCCATTTCCATGGTATCCCTTTCTTTAATAGTTCATGCAGAGGGGCTAAAACTGATGAAAGTCCACTCAAGAACCTTGAATAATACTGTATCATACCTAGGAAAGCTTTCAATTCACTGACATTTTTTGGAGCAGGTAAATTTACTATGGCTCCTACTTTATCTTCTACAGGTCTCAGCCCTTCTGCATTCACTTTGTAGCCAAGATAAGTTACTTCTTTAGCTAGGAATGAACATTTGCTCTTGTTGAGCCTGACATTGTGTGCCAACAATCTTTCGAATACTGTGGCTAGGGTTTTGACATGATTTTGGATGTCACTGTCAACAATAAGGACATCATCCTGAAAACATAACACATTGGGAAGACCCACAAGAATTTTGTCCATGATGCACTGAAATAACTTTGGTGCACTTTTAACACCATAAGGCAACCTTTTGAACTTATACAATCCTTTATGAGTGTTGATGGTAAGGTACTGTTGACTTTCAGCATCAACAGAGACCTGAGCATATGCTTGGGACAAGTCTAACTTAGTGAAAATGGTTCCACCTGTTAGTGCAGCAAACAAATCTTGAGATGTGGGTAAGGGATATTGCTCATCCTCAACAGCTTGGTTAATGGTAACTTTATAATCACCACATAGTCTAACAGATTTATCAGCTTTAGGTACAATTACTATTGGAGCAGCCCAATTGCTCTTGGCGGTTTTCACAATAATTCCCTCACTCACAAGTCTGTCTAATTCCTTCTCAACCTCACCTTTCAATGCATAAGGAACAGGTCTGGACTTAGTTTATATGGGTGTAACATCTTTGTCAATGGTGATATGAGCTTCATAACCCTTTATACCACCCTGTCCCTTTACAAATAAAATCTTGTATTTTTCAAGCAATTTCTCAAGACCTAGAATACTGTTACACATTCTAACACTAAATATCTCCTTCCAGTCCATCTCAAGTTCACACAACCAGTTCTTACCTAACAAAGTTGGTCTATTCACATAACTAGCTATAATTAATGGCAACTTTAAATTCTGATTTTTGTAATTTACCTCACACTCTAATTTACCTTCTGTGTTCAAAATCTCTCCAGTATAAGTTCTCAACTTGACACCTGAGTCTTTTAAAGGCACATGCGCAAATAGGTTCTCATACATATCTTTACTCATTATGGAGAAATCAGCTGCAGTATCCATTTCCATGGTTACAGGTGTGTCATTAATACACAAGTCCACATTATACCTATGTTTAACTTTCTCTTCACGACTGGTGTAAATAGTAAACACATGGGCACTCTCATCATTATCAGATCCAAAATTACTAACACACTCATGAATACTGTTTTTCATTTCCTTCTCTCCACCTTCTACGGCATATACTCTACCTTTATCACTTCTACAGGCAGGAGCAATATGTCCAATACGTTGACAATTGTAACATTTTGAATTCTTGAACTTACACTGAAAGCTTTCATGTTTCCCTCGGCACCTCTTACATTTTAAATCAGCATGTGTTCCTTGTTTTGTGGCATACTTATTCCTTTTAGCTACAGTTACTTTACACACTGAGCCACTACTGCCAACTGTTTCACTACCAGCATTGGAAACAAATTCTCTGGTGTTTTTCTTGGCCAATTCCATGCTTGTAGCTATCTGACATGCACTTTCAAAAGTTAAGTTAGTGGTGTTCATTAACTTATTCTGTATTTTTTCATAATTCAGGCCTATTACAAACCTGTCTCTTAGAGCTCGGTTCAAGACCTGTCCAAAGTTACAGTGAAAGAATAACTTCTTCAAAGCTACTATATAATTACTCACTGATTCATCTTTACCTCTATCTCTGGTGCCAAATCTGTAACTTTCAGCGATCTCAAGTGGAGCAGGATCAAAATTTTGCTTCAGAATCTTGGTAATCTGAATCAGTGAGGAGTCTTTGGGTTTGTCTGGAGTAAGCAGATTGACCAGAGTAGAATAAACATTAGCTCCTACCTCTGTCAAAAAGATTGCTTTCCTTTTCTCTTCGAGGACTCTTTTTCTCTTAGCATCCCCACCGTCGTCCATTAATTCATTTGCCAGAAAGAAGAAGTCCATTCTCTCACAATATGATGTGAATCCTTCCTTGTCTGCATCATACTCCCCCACTCGTCCGATGTATCCACTGACGCCAGCCTTGGTTGCTCTCTTCACTTAAATTCTCCAGGTTCAGAGTAGCCTTCCCTTCAGTGGTCACTATCCTCTCTTCAAGGACTTCACCAACACTTTGTGAATCCCATCCTCGTCGCCAGTGTAGTATCTTGCGTTATTTAATGGGAGAATGACGAGTCACATGGTCTGTCTGGCTGGTCATTTATTCTCTGTTCTTGGTTACCGCGTGCCTAACACATTTCGTGTTTACACAAGCCTAAACACTTTCTGACTTTGGTAAGAAGTATCGTAATATATAATATATATATACAGTATTCAATAAAGGCAGCATATATACATACATATATATAACACCCTTTATAGGTGTTGTTCCTTTCACTACATCACGAATACGTTCCTTGTCCTACAGAATAGTGGATATAGTCGAGTGTGAGAAACCTAGGTCACTTGAGATTGTTGCTACAGTTTTTCCATTCTCATGCTGTGTTATTATCTTCATTTTCATCTCAAAAGTAATTGCCTGTCTCCTTTTCTTTGGAGCACCACCAGCACTCTCACTTTTATGCTTTCCAGTCAGTATAAAGTCAATTAAATACGATAATAACGAAAGTTCACAGTTCGATCAGTATAGGATACGATAGCCAAACACCAACTAAGCGCTGTACTGAGTGAGTGTACCCACGCAGCGACCCAAGCCGCGCCACGCTCTCGCCCGGGACAGAAACGTTTCGGTATAGAAAATGCGCGCATCATTTGAAAATATTTTTGGTCACGACTGCCGCGGTTGTATGTCCTGACGGTCGTAAGGTCAGAGCAGGTCGTTAGTACCGATGGACGTAAGTCCAAGCAGTCGTAAGTTGGGGACTACCTGTATGTTAAATTTTTGGCACACCTGACTCATGTCCTCAATCCATACACTTAACTCCTTCTCCATACCCTTATCACATATCTGATGTGTATCTTTAGTACTGTGTGGTGCACTGTTAACAGCACTACTTCTAATATCCTTGCCTTTCATCTTTATGGAATGAATGGTTGACTCATTCACTTCAAACGCACGGCCAACCGCTGACACACTCCTGCCGCTATCAAGTTTATCTAAAACTAAAATTTTCTGCGTCAGAGTAATGACATTCTTCATTCTCTTTGCACCAGATGCACTACCAACAGTTAATGGCCTTTTAGGAGCCACAACAGTTATAATTAATGTTAGATTTGCTCTCAGATGAGACTGGCGGGTGATGTGGGAGAACTCAGACGAGACTGGCAGAAGTGAATGGCCACGCAGGATGCAGCATGATGCCATGATGTCATATCATGGTGGATGCCTGTGGTTTCTAAAATGAGCACCTTACTTTTTAATGTTTTTTAAAAGAGGTCGTTAAGGGAAGTCGAATTTGCAAGAGTTGAACTCGCATATGTTGAGGTACTGGTGTATGAATTTTACTGAATAAATTATATCCTCATTATTATAATGCTAACTTGTTCTGACTGACTCTATTTTGTATTACAGTGGAAGGAGGAATTGGAGAAGAATGAAGTGCTAGTATTTGTTGCCCAGATCTTTCTTGACCTAGTTCTTCACGCCAGCTTGCCGCTGTCAGCCGTTAACCTGCTCATCATGGACGAGTGTCACCATACCGTAGGCAACCACCCCATGCGAGAGATCATGAGGCAGTATGAAGGCTTGAAGATACAGTCCCCAGAGAAATGTCCAAGGATCATGGGGCTAACAGCTTGTGTCATTCACCGTAAGTGTAGGAAGTCGGAAGTGATGGATACCATGAAGAAACTGGAAGCTGCGATGGACTCTGCTTTAGTGACCACTACTTATCAGAAGGAAGTTGTGAAGTGCAGTACTGCTCCAAAGGAAAAAGTAATTTGCTATGGAACTGATGAAATTTCTGAATATCAAGAATGTATTATTGCACAGTTAACAGGAATCTCTGAGGAAGTAAAGGAACGCGATGATATACAAATCAAGTACAAGAAATTGGTGAGGAAGAAAATAATTAATATTATAAACATCATGACAACGCTAGGAGATTGGTGTGTGGCCCGGGCAATTAAATATGAGATGGATCATTTTGAAGATATTAAGAAGATTGAGGATGTGCCAGTTGTTCGGGAGTTGATGACATTGCTCCAAAACAGGTTACAAGAAATTTATTATATTTGTGTGGTTGAGGAGACAAAGATGGAGAACCCCATTGATTATGTTACCAAGAAAGTTAAGAGGTTATTTGAAATATTTCGTGCATGTAATAGAGAAGTATACGGAATAATTTTTGTTGAGAGGAGAAACACTGCCAAGATCCTATATGACCTGCTGTTGAATGTTGCTGATACTAATGAGGACCTTTCATTTGTAAAGCCTTTGTACGTCGTTGGTTCAAATGCTTATACCGGCACTGACATCCGATTGGCTGAACTAGAACTTCGCAAACAGAGGGAAACATTGGACAAGTTTTGTAATGGAGAATGTAATTTCATTGTTTCAACCAGCGTCTTAGAAGAAGGTGTGGATATTAGAAAATGCAACATAGTCATTCGTTTTGATGAGCCAGCAAATTATCGTGCATTTGTACAATCAAAAGGGAGAGCCCGTGCATTACCATCTAGGTACTTGCTCATGGTGAACGAAACAAAACTGCAAGAGCTGAAAGACTCAATTGATTTATACAAGGAAATTGAAAAAGCTTTAACTCTTCTCTGCCATGATCGCCAGTTGCCAACATTAGAAGAAATCCGTAAGCATTACGTAGAGGATGAATATATTGAGCCATACTTACCATATGGACCTGATGGTGCCAAAGTGACCTTAAATTCTGCTATATCACTAATTAATGTCTATTGTGGGAAGTTACCTCAGGATAAGTTTACAGAATTGACAGCAGAAGTTGTTTATACAAAATATGAGGAAGGAGTGAAGGCACAGATAAAACTACCAATGAATGCCCCCCTGAAGGTTCCTGTGATTGGTGACTGCATGGTAAACAAAGAACTTGCCAAAAAGAGTGCTGCCATATACCTTTGTAAAAAATTGCATCATATGGGAGAATTAGATAATCGGTTACGACCAGCTGAGGTATTGGATGATAGCATACTGGAAGGTTTAGTGGAAGTTCCACCTGAAGAAGCCTTAAAAGACGATGCACCTGACCCTGGTACAAAGAGCCGACGTCAAGTGTACACCAAGGAGGTGTGCTCAGCCTTTACCCATAATTATGAAGGAAACTATCAGCTTTATTCAATTGTTATTCATCCCAAAAGTAATCCACCAAAAAATCTGATTATTAATTCTGATAAAATGGATTCTACAATTGGATTCATATGTAAGGGAAACTTGATACACTGTCCATTCCCACTATATTTTTCCAAATGGGGAGAAGTGGAAGTTAGAGTTGAGCATATAAAGGAACTGACAAACCTTGGTCTAGAGCTATTTTATAAAATTGAACACTTTCACAAACTCACTGTTGAGATGCTTTTACATATCAATACTTCTCTGTTTGAATTTAGCTCTAGGGATGCAGGTGTATTTATTGTGCCAGTAAAAGAAAAAAACATTAACTTAGACATTCTAAATCGGATAATGCCATTAGCATCTTTAAGGTCACCTGTGGTGAACACAACAGACTCACAGAGTTTCTACTTTGAGAGGTCTAATTTTGAGGATGCCATAATTTACCCTTTGTATGGACCCCAACCTGACCAACTGTTTTATGTTACACAAATCATGGATGACACAAATCCACATTCAGAATTTCCTGATTCAAAGAAACAATACAGTAGTTATGCAGAGTACTTCCTCCTGAAGTACGAATTGAAAATAACTAATATACAACAGCCTTTGATCGCTGCAAAGCATTTACCAAAGGAACTCAAATACTTGGAAATACCAGCAGTTCCTTTGAAAAATAACACAGGAAAGGTTGGACGGGATCCCCCCAGATTTCTTCCCGAGTTTTGTGGTGTATTACCTTTAAAAGCATCCCTGTGGTGGCAGATTATGTGTGTCCCTTCCATCTTCTACCGTCTTAATAGTTTAAACTTGGCTCATCAAGTGAATACTCTGATGAACATTGCAAAATACCAAATCAAAGCTGCAGAGCACACTACTGTGAATTTTGGTTGGCCTGAAGAGTCTGTTAACAGATTATTGGGTCCTTTTGGCAACAATTTGGCAGCTTGTTTGTTAAGAAAGAAGAGTAACTTTATCCATCCTTTCATGTTAGTACATGCTCTCACACTTCGTGGAGCTCATGATGGCTTTGATATGGAAAGACTTGAAGTTCTTGGTGACTCTTTCCTTAAGTACATTACTGCAGAATATTTATTTTTGAAGGACAATAAAGATCATGAGGGAAGACTTTCACTGCGTCGTTGCAAACTTGTTTGTAACAGAACTTTATATTCTTTGGCAAAGCAAAGAAAATTGCCAGAGAAAATCCAGGCGATTAATTTGTCACCTCAGACAAATGGTTTCTTGCCAGGATTCTCTGTTAAACCCATGATGGATCGGAAGCTGAGAAGTTGGAACATTCCCCATAACAAATGGTCACAACTCCCTCTCCTCGATCACCCAGAAGACATACTAGAGGTATATATGTGTTAAACAGTCGTATTATAAGCTCTTTGTTTCTGTATTTTTATCTTTTCACTCATCTCATAATATTAGGATGATTGATATATGTACAAACAAAGTAAATACAGTATATAAGTAAATTGTAGCAGTGTGTGGTAACAGTGAGATATATGTGAGGGTGAGTGATTGAGGGGTGGGGAGGGGATGAAAGACTGAAGTGGCAGTGAAGATATGATGTAGGATGACCTCTGCTACACTTGATCAAATAGCCATAGTAGGCATATGGAGATGGGGAATAAACACATGATATGACAGAAACAGAAATAGGATTTAAGTGACAAAACACTAAAGATATAGGAATATTAACAACAAGAAGAGAAATACCGGGGTACCTCCCTCACTGTGCTGCCAGACCACATACAGCTAAATAAGTTTAATAGTGTTCTTCTTTCAGTTACTTTAATTTAGCAATATAGCCTTAATTATTGAAGCTCCTCCTAAATTCTGTGTCAATTGTATTTTGGAGAGAGATATAAGTCATGTGTATCAAGCTACCAACACAGTGAAAAAGCCTTCCAAATTATTACTGAACAGGAACCTCATATCACCAGGGTTGTGTGCTCCTTGAAGCTCATTAAGTTTTGAGATAGCTGTCCATGGACCTTGAAAAGTAGCCACTACTCCTTGAGAATAGAGTCTTATGTTCTTGAAAAAACAGTTTAACCAGAATATAATTTTGCATTTGTTACAGGAAGTTAGCAATTTGTGGATAAGAGATGCAGAAGATGATGTAAGCTACAAAGAAAGGGGGATCATGTTACAACCCTTGGACACATACAGAGTTATCGGATAAGAGTATAGCAGATTGTGTTGAGGCGTTGATTGGGGCTTATTTACTTATTGGTGGTAGTGAGGCAGCCATCAACTTTCTTCACAGGAGGGCTTGGTGTATATAATGTAAGTATTTGTTTTTATTTCTCCTGACTGTATGGAGAAAAACATGTACAGTCGGGTCAAAAGTTTACTCACTCCCAAACTGGGAAGCAGCATTGACTCCAAATGAAATAAAACAGCACATCTGCACCAGACCAGAGTCAGGATAATTCACAGAATCCTTCCCATGACTGTTTCACCACAGGGAGTGAACTTTTGTCCTTGACTGTACAATATTTTGTAATTGCTGGTTGTGTAAATGGTCTAAGACCTTATCGATGTACCACCAGGATAGTCAGCGATGTCTGAATGCTGTACGATGTGGTTGGATGGTCGCATGTGTGTGCAGAAGATGCTTGAACTTTACAGTACAGTGCTCTCGGTTATGAACACAATTCGTTCTAGAAAGTTGGGTTAGCAAACCATTGTTTCAATGGGATTTTGGGTAATTGGTTCCAGCTCACCGAAAATTACATACAAACTAAAAATAAATGCAGTAAAGTACACTTACTTTGAGGTGTGCATGTAGAAGGCTCCTGGTTGATGATGATGATGATGATGATGGGAATTAGAATGGGACCCATAAAATTTTAGTTCACTTGGTGTAATTCAAGTTATTTTTTGAATCAACACTGCACTGCATTATATACAGTATTGTCAATATGTAAAATATATTTCAAAATGACCAATAATTTGACTGGAAACACAGAAAAAATGCATTTTTATGTTGAAGAGTCTCAAACAAGATGTTCCTTCCTCTGAACTGGTAAACAAACTGGCATAGCTTGGTGTGTTGAGTGGCTGTTTGGCGGCATAAAACTAGTTTCCTGTACTTCAATTATGTTCAATAATTGTTAAAATAACGAAAAAAATTTAAATAAACTTTTAAAATTATTGAATAGTACAACCTTCTTGATATTTACTAAAATGGTAAAATTTAAGCCCTAAAACCGATTACTGTATTGGCGGACTAATACTACACTGGTGGAACCAAATGCAGGCGACTATGTTGGAAAAAAAATTAGTGAAATTCGCTAACGAGGTTGCGTTAACAAGTAAGAAATCTTGGTAAATAATGCGTACTGGCGCTCGTTAACCGAGGGTACTGTTCTGTGACCAAGACTAACAGCTGGTGAGCAACATGGCAGAAAAAAATTAAATGAAATTCGTTCCAAAATTTTTTCGTTAACCGAAGTGAAGAATCTTATGGAAGGTAATTCGTAAACCGAAATTTCGTTAACCGAGGGATCACTGTGTTAATATTTTCCATTAAATGTAAATATAAAGTAATAATTGTTACATTCAATTTTCATATGTACCAGGAAATAAACAAGCAGTTGATTGTTCAATGTGAGAATGTGAGGGGTGGAACTGCTCTACGATTTACGTCAGTAATTTTTTTTATTACTGTCATTTTATTTATTTTTTTATTTTTTGCCATCCATTGCCAACCAAAATGAAGTCAGTGTCTGTTGCTCAAATGGTGTTTTTTAGAAGCTATCTGCAGTGAGCTCCATGAACCTTTTTTGAATGTGAGAGGTTATTTGACATGTGGTGAGATTGATGAAAAAGTTCCTATATCCACTTAAACTGCCATCTGGTTAGAAGTATCCCTGCTTATTTTCTGCTCCTGCTAGGTACCACCTGTGGTGCATGTACCACTATTGATTACTTTGGATAATGAAGAAGCATTAAACTTTGCTTTAAACCTGTTGACTACTTACTACAGTACACAAACCAGAAATGTAAGTTCCACTAATCCAGTTAATTTCTTACTCTCAGAAAGAATCTTTACTGAAGTTAAAGCAGTACCTTCACCTGTGATGATTGAAACTCTGGGCAAGTGATGAGATCTCGAGACTCTACAAGAAAGCTTGTCTTGATCGTTTGGAAGATAAGATTGACTACAAATTCAATGATAGAAGTTTCATTGTACAAGCAGTAACCCACAGCTCATACTCTCAGAATAAGGTAAGGCAATACTGTATATGGCAATGCTTTGTCACTAAACACACGCACACAATGCAACACACACACACCACACCACACACACACCACACCACACACACACCACACCACCACACACACACCACACACACCACACCACACAACACACAACACACCACACACCACCCCACCACACACACCACACACACCACACACCACACCACACACACCACACACACCACACCACACACACACCACACCACACACACACCACACACACACACACACACCACACAACCACACCACACAACAACACACCACACACACCACACACCACACACACACACACACAACCACACACCCACACACACCAACCACACACACCACACCTGACACACCACCACCTGACCACCTGACCACACCACACAAACCCCACACCACCACACCACACACAACCTACACACAACCACACACACCCCACCCACACACAACACACCTACACCACACACACACAACACCTGACACACACACCTACCACACACACACACACAACACACACACCACCACACACACCACACACCACACACAACCACACCTGACACCTACACCCCACCACACCACCACACACACACACACACCACACACCACACACACCACACACACACACACACAACCACACCACACACCTACCTCCACACACACACCAGCACACACACACTGACACACTACCACACACACACACACACCAGCCACACACACACACACCACACACCACACCGACACACACACACACAACCACACACCTGCGCACAACACCACACACACACCTGACCCACCCCTACACACACACACACACCCTAACCCCACCCCACCACACCTAACACACACCTGACACCACACCACACACACACCTGACACACCACACACACCAGCCACACCACACACCACACCTGACACACCACACACACCACACCTGACCACCACCTGACACACCACACACCACACACACCACACCCACAACCACCTGTACACACCACACACACACACACACACACCAGCCTACCACACACCACACAACACCACCCACACCACCCCACAACACACCCCACACACACCACACACAACCACCTGACACACACACACCACACACCACACACAGCCACACCTACACCTGACCACACACCACACACACCGCCACACACACACAGCCACACCACACACCAGCACACACCCCACCACACACACAACACCTGCCTACCACCCCACACCACACACACACAAGCACACACCTGACACCACACCACACACACACCAGCCACTGTACACACACCACACACAAACCCCACCACCTGCACCACCACACCACCACACACACAACCAAGCCCTGAACACACCACCGCCACACACAGCCACCCGCACCACACACAACACACACCACACACAACACACACGTACCACACACACACACCCACCCTGAACCCTGACACCTGACACACACAACTTACCTGCCTAACACACTGACCTGACACACACAACCCACACACAACCACACCCACACACACAACACACACACACACACCACCACACACAACACACACAACCCCACACACAACCACCTGTACAAAACACACACACAGCACACACCAGCCACACTACACATACACACACCACACTGACACACCACACAAGCACACACCACACACAACCCACACACACAACACACACACCACACCTGACACACACAACACACACACCACACACACAACACACCAACCCCACACCACCCTGGCCACACACCACACACCTGACCACACCACACTAGCCACACACCAGCCACACACCACACACACACACACCTGACACACACCACACCTAGCCACACCTGCTACCACACCACACACACAACCTGACACACACAACACACACACACACACACACACCACACACACCACACACAACACACCTGACACACACACACACCTAACACACACACACCACACACCACACACACCACACACAACACACACACCACACAACCCCCAACCCACACCAACCCCACACCTGTACCACACCACACACAACACACACCAGCCACAACACACACACACAACACACACAACCACACCACACAACCACACACCACACACACCACACACACACCACCTGTACACCTGACACACCTGAACACACACCACACACAACCACACACCAACCTGACACCTGACACACAACACACACCACCAACACACACACCACACACAACACACACACCACCACCACACACACAAACCACACACCTGGCAACACACCCACCACCACACCCCCTGACCACCCTGCACACACAACCGCCACACAACCCCTACACACACCTGACACACAACACACACAGCACACACAGCCACACACAACACCCTGACACACACACAACCCCACAACCTAGCCACACACACAACACACTGACACCAACACACACCAGCACACACCACACACACACTAGCCACACACACACACACACACACAACCACACCGCACTGCCCCACACCCCAACCCACACCACACCCACCACACCAGACACACAACCCCACAGACACCTGACCACCTACCGCAACCTGCAACCCCCTGCTACCCTGACCACCTGACACACAACACACACAACCCCACACACCCCTGACACACACAACACACACACTGACCCCCTGACCACCTGCCACACACAACACACTGACCACACCACACACACCACACACACCAACCGCAACCACACCCCTGGCCACCTGACCTGCCTGGCCACACACCACCCAGACCACACACACCACACACACACAAACCCCACACACACACCACACACACAGCACACACACCACACAACCACCTGACACACCCTGACACACACAACCACACACAACCCCACACACCTGGCTACCCCTGACCACCTGTACACACACCACACCTGGCCACACACCACACACAACATACACCTGAAAGCACACAACCACACACCACACACCATACACACAACCCCACACACCTGACCTGCACCTGACACACACAACCACCAACACCCACCACACACCTGACACACACAGCCACACACAAACACACACAACACACACACACAACACCTGACACACACACCACACACACCTGACACACCAACCACACCAGCACACACACACACACCTGACACACTGACACAACACACACACCACCACACCTGACCACCCCACACACACAAACACACACAACCCACTGGCCACACACCACCCTGACACACACCAACACACTGACACTGGCCACACTGACACACAACACACAACACACAACACACACAACACACACAAACACTGACACACAACCACACACAACACACTGCAACACACACACCTGACACACACAACCCACACACAAACCCTACACACAACCTCCTACAGCCTAGCCACACACCACACACACACAACCACGCCACACACCTGGCCACCCCTGACCACACACAACACCTGACCACCTGACACACAACACACACAACCACCTGACCCCTGACCCTGGCTTACCCCACCGACACACAAACACACACACAAGCTCGCCTGACCACCTGACACACAAGACCTGACACACACACACACCCCCTGACACCCTGGCCACCTGACCCTGGCCACACACCACACACCCCTGGCACCACACACCTAGCCTACCCTGTACCCCCTGACCCCACCTGGCCACACCTGAGCCCACAACCCCACACCACACACAAAACACCACCTAGCCTGACACACACACCACACACCTGAAACCACACCACACATGACCACACCACACACACACAAGCACACACCCTGACCTGACACACAACCTACCTGAAACCCAGCACACACCACACACCTGACACACCACACACTGTACACACACCACCTGACACACACAACACACATACACACACCTGCACAACCCACACCCTGGCTACCCTGACCACCTGTGCCCACCTGACCACACAACACACACACCAGCCACACACAACACACACCAACCTGCCTGAGCACACTGAGCCTGACCACACCAGCCCCACGCACACACAACACACAAACAACACAACACACACCACAATAATAAAACACACAACACACACAACACACACAAACACAACACACAAACCACACACACAACACACAACACAATAACACACACACACACACAACACAATAATAACACACACAAACACAACACACACACAACACACACAACACACACACAAACACAACACACACAAACACAAACACATAAAAAACACAAAACACACAAAACACACACAAACACAACACACACACAAACACAACACACAACATACACAAACACAACACACACAACACACAACACACAAACACAACACACAACACACACACACAAACACACACAACACACACAAACACAACACACACACAAACACAATAACAACACACAACACACAACAACACACACACACAACACACAACACACAATAAACAATACACACAAACACACACACACACAACACACACAAAACACACACAATAACACACACAACACACACACACACAACACACACAATAACAACACACAACACACACAAAACACAACACACACACAACACACACAACACACACAACACACAACACAATAACAACACACAACACACACACAACACAATACAACACACACAACACACAACACACAACACACACACAACACACAACACACACAACACACACACACAACACACACACACAACACACACACAACACACATACAACACACAACACACAACACACACACACACAACACACAAGACATACAACACACACACACACACACACACACACACACACACACACACACACACAATACAACACACCACACACACACACACACACACACACACACACACACACACACTGAATATTTTTTATTCTGCATTTTTCTTAATACACAAAAGTCATGAATTAAACTTAGTTACTAAACACAATGTTGAACAGTGTTGGAAGTGGTAGTGTATCAAGTTTCTCATAATTGGCTTTATTCATCAGAGGGGGGTGGGGGACTGCTAGGGCACATGGGGTATGATACATATGCTGATATCCAACTGTCGCCTGAGTATAGAATATCAACAGGGCACTGCCAATGCATGTATTTCCACTACAGGGCTTCAAACAACCTTTACCAAATTCACATACACCCACAATGGAGATGCCACTTTTAATATTTTATTTGACTAACACCAGACAATTTTATTCAGCTCAAAGGGGATCCCATACACAAGGGGTTAACAAACACTCGCTAATCACTTGTGGAAGAACCAATAGGTTGGGGCCGAGGTCCTTTCAGGATGAGGGAGACAACTGCTTTCTTCAGAATCTGGACTGGAGTGTAAAATTTTTTTACCTAAGAGTACTGAGATTCAAACCCAGACCACCTTGAGCTGCAGATGAGTAGCTCAGGAGGGGTCCAGTGAATCTGTCTGACTGCTAACTTTGGTGGTCCAGGTTCAAATCCTGGCACTCATAGATAGAATTGTTTGCATTTATTTACTGTACTTGTGTACATTACAGGTTCTCATACAGGCATATGGAACATAGTGCTTCCTCTGCTTTTTGGGATGGTATTTATTTGACTTTGTCTCAAGACCAAAGTTTACTTTCCGATGGAGAATGAGAGTGAGTTTCCTCTGTGTGGTTACCCTGTCTTTTATTGCTTTGGGCAACCCTGGCTTTACCTGTTATAGGAAAGCCTCCAATAATGACAGTTCTACTAATGATGATTCATATTTAAAACCCTGGTTACTTTAGGACCCGATTCAATTTACACCGTCATTTTACTCATATTTATGACGAAAATGGAATAAAAAGTATAATAAAATTACACATAATCAATATTATGTGTTAAAGGAATATCCTTCCTTCCTTAGGCTTTAGTAAGCCCCTTTATAATATTTATACTGTATATACTTTTCACACTTGCCAGATGCTTCTGGTGTCATTGTACAGGGGTACCTAGTGACAGCACTAGGATCCCGCTTCCTCTATCAAGGAATAAACAATTGAAATTGAATTGAATTGAATAAAATTACAATTACATATAAATAATAACTAAATCCCGATATGGAGAGGGATAACATTAACAGGAATAGTATCGAAGGTTTTCTGTCTGGTCATACTGAACAGGATTCAAGAATCCTTAGACCGAAGGCTAAGAGATGAATAGGCAGGGTTCAGAAAATCAAGAAGCTGCAGTGATCATATATTCGCACTACGTCACATAATGCAGCAGTGTGTGGAGTTAAGAAAATTGTTGATAATGGCATTTGTCGATTTTGAGAAAGTCTTTGATAGTGTACATAGACCAACTATGTGGAAAATCTTACGGAACTATGGAATGCCAGAAAAATCGTTCATTTGATAGAAGAAATTCATAAGGGCAGCAGATGTCGAGTGAACGTTGATGGCCAACTTTCCCCAGAATTCAATGTCAAGAGTGGGATGTTGCAAGGTAATGTTTTGTCTCCATTGCTGTACTTATTGATTTCGGAATGAAACAAACAGTGGGTGATGAAAGAGAAGGGATCGAATGGGTCGACAATACAGTTAACCCTCACTTTACGCGGTCCCACATTCCGCGTTTCCACGTTTACGCGGTGCCCTGCCGGAACCCAGGATGCTCACATTCCGCGGTGCGTGTACCCCTTTACGCGGAGAGCGGCTGGCGAGCCGCGCCATTTTTGGATCCAAACCTCCCGCCATCCGCCATGTTGTGTAAGCTGCGCGAACATGGTGCGCACAAGGTCGCCCAGTCATCAAAACATTACCAGTTCTTCACCCGCCACCCACCACAGCCGGCCCAAGTCAGTGATAGTGATAATTATGGTGAGGATATGGACTTATATGGACTTGGGGGAGTTTGACAAAGAGGCCCTGCAAGCCTCTGTGGTGGATAGTGATACAATTGATACAAGTGACACAGGTGAGGGCCAATAATCTGCCCTCTGCCTCGGAACCAACCGCCCATCCCCGTGTGCCCAGCCATTTTTTCTACTAATGTAAGTGTTAAAAAACCTAATATTATTGATATTTCTCTTAATTATTAATTGTGTGTGCATACCATCATAAAGTTAAGATAATATTTTTACTACAACATAGTTGTGTGCCGTCAAAAAGTGGAGTTTGGGGATCGGCCCGGACTCCATTTCAATTCATCCCATATGTTATGTTATTCACTTTACGCGTTTCTCACTTTACGCGGGACCCTCCGGGTTACATTAACCGCGTAAAGTGAGGGTTAACTGTAAATACCTTGCAGACGATGTACTGTAGTACTGATGAGCAGATCCATTCAGAATTTGCAAACTATGGTTAGCAGACTGGGGGAAAAGGGAAGAGGAGCTGGATTAACGATTAATGTTAGAAAAACAGAGGTTATGAAAACAGACCAAGAAATTGAAGAGAACATTCAGGTGGAGGACCAAATAATGGAAGAAGTTCCTGTGTTCAAGCACAGGCATCTGGGGACACTCGTCAAAAACGATGGATCACCTGAAGATGAGTTTCAGGACAGAATAAGAAGAGGTTATGGGTATACTGGGCAAAGTGTGGAAGTCACATAGAATAACAGTCCATACCAAACTGAGCAGTGGTGGGCACAGCTAAACGAAAAGTTAGCTTCGCTAACCGCTAATCTGCAAACTAAAAAGTTAACTTTGCTAACGCTAAACAGTTAAAAAAATTAGCGGGAGCTAACGCTAACCGCTAACTTTTATTATATGAATTTAGCTTCTTTTTTGGGGGGGGGGGGGCTCTAAAACCCTTAAAAACAGACCTAGAGAGCTGAAATTTTCATATGTTGTCTTGTAGCTTAGACATATAGCTTTCCAAAAAGGTATAGCATGCCAAGATCAGATGATGATCAAGGTGTACACAAATAATTAAATGAACAAATGAAATTAAACATTAGTTTACATTCAAGTTTCAACATACACTTTATAATCTTTATTTACTGTACGAAAAGACAGAAAGTATTAAACGAATCCAAAAACTATAGTACTGTATAGCATAGGTAGCAAATAGCATCATGCCAAGATCAGATGATGATCAACTTATCAAGGTGTACACTGAACACAATTTCACAAATAATTAATTTGCATTCTCATACAACCTATCAGCCTTATTCATTATTCATGTAAATATGCAATACCAACCACACACACATTATACCAGTGCATTTTTATATAACTTCTTGTTGTTCTTAGTCATTATACCAGTGCATTAGGCAGGGCCAGCGCCAGCCTATTTGGCGCCCTTAGCAGGACTGCAGCTGGCGCCCCCACCCACCTCCCACTTCACAATTGGGTTTGACCACAAAGTAATCAAGGTACCATATTGAAGAAACTGTTACCTTATACTGATCTATTCTAATTTGCAAATACAGGTACTCCCCGACTTACGACGGGGTTAGGGACCCAAATCCAGGTCATAAGTCGGAATGGTCGTCAGTCCGACATAAATTAAAAAAAAAAAAAAAAATCTACAATGAAATGCAGTACAGTAAAAGTAATAAATAATGAGGAATGGATACAGTGTGACTGAGCACTTACCTATAAAGTAGTCAGCTGAATGCACACGGGGCCCCCAGAATTTTCTAATTATACATGGAGACTACATTAACTGGAAGAAGCAAAGGAGGAGACAGGGCTGGGTGGGTCATCCATGTCGCTTTCTTCAGACAGGTTTATGTACTGTGGAAACTTGCTGGTTGAAGGTATTGGATCATCTTGAGGGAGTGAAGAGGCAGCACTGCTGGGGCGTGAGGAGACAGCACTGGGGGATTTCTTAAAATAGATGTCCAATTTAGACTTCACAGTATGCTTTTTCTTTTCATTAAAAATGCAATGCCTCCTCATTATTACTTTGTAATTCAATTGACAATAGGAACATTATAAAATCCAGTCTCATTAAACATACCGAAGCAGTCAACATGAATTTGAGTAATGGCATGTACAAACTGGACAATTTTGTAATTAAGAAGATTTGTAACCAGGTGAGAAGGTTGGGTCACCTTACCCTCTGACCTGACTACCGACCGTTGCCGTGCTATTTAAAGATTAGTAGGGTCATTACCTAATACCTGACCATTGTGGACCTGGTCTCACCCTCCTCTGTATATAAACACCTTGTTTTGTACTTTTCTCTTTAGTCTGTACTCACCCCTGAAGATGTGAATTACACGAAAGCGCTTGGGAACTTCGTGTTTTCTTCTTTCCTTGTGGTTATCAGCATATACCTAGATCACGCGCACCTACAGTGATTTACTTGCATATATATATTTATATTCATATTTATAATATATTATATTATATTATATTATATTATATTATATTATAATATATTATATTATATTTAGGTGACTGATTGCTACCAAAGGCTGGAGTTCCTGGGAGATGCTGTGTTGGACTACCTGGTGACTGGGTTTGTGTTCTCTCGCCATGCTGCCTACTCTCCTGGCCAGATGTCGGACTTGAGGTGAGAGAAGATGAAAACTGTTTCTAATTTTTTTTGTATCAAGAGGCAGAACACATTACTGTACTTTCTATGGATTATCATTATTCGTAGGTTCAGCTTTTAATATAGTCATTGTTCTTTTATATTTGTGATTAGGGTGCCCCCCCCCTTCCTATATTCAGTCATACCAGGAACCTAAACACACCCCCCCTTTTTTTTATCATGGAAGTAGTTTATGCATTCAAAAGGTTGTTAGAAAGAACCTATCTTCTGTCTTTATCAAGGGTCTACTGTAGTACTTCACCAAAGGTTTGTCCTCTGTAATTTCAGTTTTTCTTAAGCAGGGTAATGATAGATCCTGTGAAATCTTCTGTTAAGGTAAGAGAAAGAATAGATAGATACCTGACCTGTCTTCTTCCCCACAACCATTCTTTAGCTGGTCGACTGATCTGTCCACTTACAAACAAACATATTATTGTGACTTAACCCTTAGGCTTCGGGCCATGTCATGTGACATTTTAATGTTTTGCGGGCCTGTTTCTATCCCCCCAACCTCCAAGCACATGTCTAGTACTGTATTGTGGTCAGTTATTGGAGCAGTAATAATGATAATTGTATAAATTGTAATAACATAGGAAAACGAGTGTCCTGTACCTCATACTGTATGCGAATTAGTGTTGTTTACCTCGTACTGTTGCGTCACACACTCAACTCTTCCTAGCCCGTGTTGTCAACCTGTGGTAAAGACATTTATTTATTTCCTGTTTATATCTTGCATGGCAAGTTTGTAAGACTCGAACTGCTTTTTATTTGTTTTTAAATGTTCCCAAATATCCCTACATTGGGGGGGGGGGTGATTAAAGAACCTTAGATTGTTTAATTAGTCTCAAACTCCATTTTACCTATTCCTTCAACAAAGTGTGCAACATACTTTTTAATGAATTCCATGTGGCTTGCTTGTGCAGATACTGTAGGCTGATTAGAAACAGTGCTTTGCAATTGACAAGATACTTGGTAGGAGGCAAAGTATAGCATCAGCCTCTCCTAAATACAGGAAATTTACAGGGTTATTCCTTACTCTGCTTACTGCTGGTAGTAGGCAGCTACCGAACAGGGAGGTACTACCGCCTGGGAAGATATTGGAAGCATAATGTGCTGCCATATGGCATCACGAAAATTGTGACCAAGTCCCAGGTTGCTGAGCTGACTTTCTGCCTCATTTACACACAATTGTAGGGTCTCAATTGTTTCTATTA
Organism: Homarus americanus; assembly: GCF_018991925.1. Classification (NCBI taxonomy): domain Eukaryota; kingdom Metazoa; phylum Arthropoda; class Malacostraca; order Decapoda; family Nephropidae; genus Homarus; species Homarus americanus. Next base: position 1,256,912 of record NW_024741901.1, on the reverse strand, counting down.
CATGACAAAACAACATACATATATAGCGTTTCTCACTGTTGATTTTTTTCATTCTTGCATTTCTTTGTATTTATTATTATCACAGTGTTGTTATTATTATTATTACTGTATAATATGGACACAAAGTAGTACCTTAAGCTGTGTATCCTTATATTACTCTTATTAATTATGTATAGTAAAGTATTACAGAACATGTATTAATCTTATGTAATATTTCCATTTATTGTGCACCATGTTATGTATATGAATTATCATATTTATATTTTATGTATTCAGCTTGTGAATGCTGGCATCTGTACAGGCCAGCGCGCAGTGATACATGGAGTGGAGACTACCAGTCCCTCAAGTGCGGAAGCGAGCTTCTTGGTCCATTTGTATATATCTCCCGTACGAGAATAAGAACCTATCTTTTAAGATAACAAGTGTTTGTGTATGCCCTCCGTAGTGTAGAACATTTTGGAGGTACCAAAAGACGAACATAGATGGCGCAGTGGATAGTTCTCAGTGAGATACAGTGGACCCAGCCTTCCCGCCTGGACTGTGTTAATGGCGTCTCGTCTTCAGCTTCACCAAGGATTTACAGCAAGACTACAAGCCTCTAGACTTACAGTGTTATGAAGTGCTATGCTGTGTACAGTGCTGTGCTGTGAAGTGAAGTGCTGTGTTGTGTATTTTAATCAGAATTGTCTGTGCAAATTGCGGTCAGATGACTAAGGGAGCGGCCCGACAGTACGTGCTCTCCCGCCTCTGGTCTGAGGGTAACTGAGGGACCAGCGAACGACTCTGCCCAGTTGCCAGCGCTCGCCAAGCCTCCCCTCCCGCCATACACACACACACACGCATTCACAGACCCACCTTATATTAAATTCTTGTGAGTTACTTCAGACTTCTGTAATTCTGTGCATAGATTACGAGGGGCTGACCCGGTCTTTTGCACAGATAGAGTACGGAAGCTGTCGGCATGTCTCACAGGGATCAAAATGATACCCTGGACGATGGGGTTATGAGTATAAGTCTGGGAGACCTCTCTCCACCCACACTCGGCCCCACGCTCCCCACAGTGACAACGCCGAATTACCCACAGAATCTCCTCGTTCGTCGCGAGCAAGCTCTCCTGCAATGCATGCGTCCACAGATCTCCTTCAACTGATTAAGTGGATGGAAACTTCTCGACGCCAGGACGATATTGCAAGAAGAGAAGAGGAAGAAATTCGGCACAGACAGTCTGAAAAACGGCGCCATGAAGAGGAACAAACACGCAGAGAACTCGAAGATATACGTAGAAGCGAGGATGACCTGAGAAGAAGAGAGGATCAAGCCAGATTTGAAGTCTTGATTTCTCTGTTAGCCTCCCCACAACGATCTACTGTACAAGATTCGTCTGCTACTACTAAAGCTGATACGACTAGAGGTACGGGTACCTCATTTCCCAGAGTCGATTCAACAATTCCTCAAAAGGCTGCAGCACAAACGCCTCCCTCTCTGAAGTCTGACGCTTCCTATCAGATATTTCGGGAATGGCGTCGACGTTGGCAAGACTATGCAACAATGGTTGACTTGTCAAGTTTACCACAGCCTAAACAGATGATACAGCTTCGTATGTGCTTGTCCCTAGAGACACAACGTACTCTCGAGCACACACTTCAAGTGCCTCCTACGACAACTCTGACTGTAGAGGCCGTTCTCGACAAGTTACAAGAACATGTTAAGGGACAGTGCAACGAAGCACTCAGAAGAAGAGAACTCCTCCAATGTAAGCAGCTTGATGGAGAATCTTTTGATGCATTTTTTGTAAGACTCAAGAGATGTTCAGAGGAAGTGGATGTTTGTCCTGGAAATTCTCAAGTCTGTGAAGAGACACAACTCAAGACAATCGTTTTAACGGGTGTTCGAGATGAAGAGCTAGTTCAGCGTCTCATTTCACTTGACCCCACTTCCTCCCTTCAAGACGTTGTTACAAAATGTCGAGCGTACGAGGCCGCCAGGTGTGCGACTTCAGCTTTATGCTCACAACCTAACCAGGTGAGGGCGGTGTCTTCCTACAGAAAGGGTAAGAAGCAGCAAGGTAACCCCACCCCTCACCCTCCACCTACACCTTCAGCAGCAGCTTTGTGTAACAGCTGTGCGAGACAGCATGATGCCTCCCAGTGCCCAGCTGCTCAAAGCGTATGCAGAAGTTGCGACCGCCAGGGTCACTGGGCTTACACAGTCAAGTGCCCTGCTAGCAAAGTTCAGTGCAGACTTTGTGGTCGTGTGGGCCATTATGACAAATGTTGTCGTAAGAAGACACAGAAAGGACACCACCTAGGATCCAAGAAGTCATCCTCAGGTAGTGCTGGTGCGCCCTCTCCTTCTGGCAAGCATCAAGACGCTGTGTCCAGTCGTTCCTGCCGTCGTGTACATTGTTCCACAGACACGACGCCCCAGCACATCAATGTTGTCATTTCTTATGGTAACTTGTCGTCCAGTCTTCAGATGTTACCTGACACCGGTGCTGACGTCTCAGTAATTGGTCCACAACACCTAGCAAGTTTGGGAATACCCCAGAGCAACCTACAGCCCCCTCCTCAGACAACGAAACTGACAGCTGATGGTTCCAAGATGGCTCCAGCTTCGGGCTCTTTCTGGGCTACTCTTACCTTTGGTAAGCAGTCTTGCTCAGCCCGGATTGATGTTCATGATGGTATCCCGACTCCGCTTTTATCATATGGCCATTGTCAAGAGTTGGCCATTATTTCCAAGGAATTCCCCAAACCTATTTTAAAGATCACCCATGTCAACAGGTTGAAGGAATTCCCTATCTCTACTAACACGTCCCCTTCTGATGCAAGAGCTTACCTTCTCAAGGAGTTTGCTGACGTGTTGGTTACGAAGGAATCTTTGGGATCCACACCACTCAAGCCGATGGTGGGTCCACCTATGAAGATTCATCTTGAGGATGGTGGGTCCACCTATGAAGATTCATCTTAAGGATGGTGCCACACCTTTTGCCATCCACACCCCTCGTTTGATTCCTCACGCCTACAAGGAGCTAGTTAGACAAGAGCTTGACTCCATGGTTGCTCAGGGAATCATCAAGCCGGCCGGAGACGAACCTTCACCTTGGTGCCACCCTCTCGTCCCCATCGCCGAACCCCGTGGTGGAGTACGAATCACCACCGATCTACCAAAACTTAACCAGCAAGTTTCCCGTCCAGCCCACCCTTCACCCACACCCTTCGCAGCTGTTCGAAATGTGGACCCGAAGGCGAAGTTTTTTACAACAATGGACGCCTTATGTGGTTATTGGCAGATCGAGTTGGCCGAAGAAGACCAACATTTGACTACATTCATCACACCGTATGGAAGATATCAGTATTGCAGAGGCCCCATGGGATTTGCCGCTACGGGCGATGCATTCTGTCAACGTGGTGATGCGGCCCTTCAAGGAGTCACGAATTGTGTCAAGGTGGTCGATGATATATTACTCCATGACGAAGACTACTGTGCCCACCTCTCCCGAATTTATGAAGTTCTCACCAGATGTCGAAAATACGGGATTACCCTCAACGCTGACAAGTTTGTAGTCGCCGCACCATCAGTGAACTTCTGTGGGTACACTCTCTCAGCATCAGGTATCGCAGCTGACCCGGAGAAATTAAGTGAAATCAGGGATTTCCCAACCCCTGCCAACCTGACAGACTTCCGTTCTTTTTTGGGTCTGGTTAATCAGTTGGCTGAATTTTCACCTGACATCTCCGCCGCAGCCCAGCCGTTACGCCCCCTGCTGAGCCTCAGGAGGACATTCCTGTGGACCCCAGATCATCAAGAGGCCTTCCAGCGAGTCAAGCAGGCCCTCGTAAGTCTACCTGTCCTCGCCTGTTACGACCCAGCCCTACCCACCGTCCTCCAGACTGACGCCTCCAGACTCTACGGCGTTGGTTACGCCCTTCTGCAGGACTATGGCGGTGGACAACTCCGCTTAATTCAGTGTGGATCCCGGTTCCTGACGGACGCCGAGACCCGATATGCCACGATTGAGCTGGAGATGTTGGCTGTTGTCTGGGCGATGGCAAAGTGCCGCTTCTACCTGATAGGACTTAAGCACTTCACCCTCTTCACGGATCATCGCCCTCTTATACCTATTATCAATCACTACTCTTTGGATGCAGTAGAGAATCCTCGCCTTCAATGTCTGAAAGAGAAGCTCTAGCCTTATCTCTTCACGGCTGTGTGGCGTGCGGGTAAGCTGTTGTGCATCCCGCATGCCCTGTCCCGCGCCCCTGTCAGTCGCCCCACCCCAGAGGACAAGATGTTGTGTTCTACAGCTGCTGCATCCCTCAAGTCAGTAGTCTCAATGAAGGCCGTCTTCACATCAGAAGAGTCTACAGTACCGGATGCAGACAAGACCCTTGAAGATCTCCGCACCGCAGCCCGGGCCGACCCTTCCTATATCCGGCTCGTCGACTGTGTGTCCCAGGGATTTCCATCTAACCGATACGACCTTCATGAATCGCTACTCCCATACTGGAAGATACGCGAGGACCTCTATTGTGACGGAGACCTCATCTTGTATGGTCCACGAGTAGTCATTCCTGCTGCCCTACGCCGCCGTACCTTGACCCGCCTAAACGACAGCCATCGAGGAGTGGAAGCCACCAAGCGACGGGCGAAGCAGACTGTATTTTGGCCCGGAATCGACGCGGACATTGCAAGTACCGTCCGTGCCAGTGAGCCGTGCCAGACTCTGCAACCCAGCCAGCAACAGGAACCTTTAATGTGCGACGATAACCCTTCAAGACCCTTCGAGTCTGTGTCGGCCGACTTTTTTGCAGTGGCAGGGAAGTCCTTCCTCGTCATTGCCAACCGATTGTCTGGATGGCCTGTTGTCATCCCCTGTGGTAGTGATACAACGGCTACTGCTACCATCCGCAATTTCAGGCATTACTTCAGAGAAGTTGGTGTTCCCCTCCGCCTCAGGACTGATGGAGGACCCCAGTTCACCAGCCACGAGTTCCGGGACTTCATGGACCGTTGGGGAGTCCGTCATGTCGTGACCTCGCCCCACTACCCCCAGGCGAATGGACACGCTGAAGCCGCAGTCAAGACTGTTAAACACCTGATCCTTAAGGTGTCACCCTCAGGAAATATCGACTGCGAGGACTTCGATCGAGGTTTGTTAGAGTTACGCAACACCCCGAACTTCACCGGACGCTCCCCAGCCCAGGTCCTTTATGGACATCATCTCAGGTCTTGTGTTCCTGCCCACCCGAAGTCTTTTTCTCAAGAATGGCAAGCCAAGACTGAAGAATGTGACCGCCATGCAGCAGAACGAGCCGCAGATGTCGCTGCCCGGTACGACTATCGTGCCCGCCCCCTTCCCAGGTTGAGTATCGGCCAGCAGGTCAGGATTCAAGATCCGGTATCTCACCGCTGGGACAAGGTTGGGGTTGTCATGGGTATTGGCCGGTCCAGGGACTACCAAGTGCGTCTTCCTAGTGGTAGAGTATGGTGGAGGAACCGTCGTTTCCTCTGACCTGTGGAGCTGCCTAGTGTTGACCCTTCCCCAGTTAAGTTGCCTAATGTTGATGTCTTTACAGTATATCCATCCCCACCTTGTGTTGCTGCCCCGGTTCTCCGCAGGTCCGAGCAACTCAGAAACAAAAGGTCCGCTCAAGATGAAACTATGAGCGTATAGGGGGGAGGGAGGTGTATAATATGGACAAGAAGTAGTACCTTAAGCTGTGTATTCTTATATTACTCTATTAATTATATATAGTAAAGTATTACAGAACATGTATTAATCCTATGTAATATTTCCATTTATTATGCACCATGTTATGTATGTGAATTATCATATTTACATATGTATTCAGCTTGTGAATGCTGGCATCTGTATTGCGTCAGATACATAGAGTGGAGACTACCAGTCCCTCAAGTGCGGAAGCGAGCTTCTTGGTCTATCTGTATATATCTCCCGTACGAGAATAAGAACCTATCTTTTAAGATAACAAGTGTTTGTGTATGCCCTCCATAGTGCAGAACATTTTGGCGGTATCAAAGAAGAAACATAGAATTACCATTAATATTTTATTTTACTTTTTATTATAAATTTTATTTACTATGAATTATTATTATTATTCAATCTCCCCCCCTGATGTGGGTCAGTGACCTATACCCGGGTGGGCTAATCCCCGTAAAAAAAAAAAATTTCATAATCTGAAGGTGACATCTTTTTTATTATTCCCACTCTACAGATCTTATTATGTCAAGAATGAAACTCTGGCTACTGTTGCTGCAGAGAAAGAACTTCACAAACACTTGCTCTACATGGCTCCCAAACTATCAGCTTCTATTGATAAATTCTTAAAAATATTGGATGCTGGTTATGAAGAGGACACTCTTACTATTGAAGAGGATGAAATGGATCACGAGGTAAGAAACTTGAGTGGTGAACCAGGGAAGCATCAACATATTCATTAGTACTATAAGTAAAAGTCCAAAAATCCGGATGTCAAAAATCCGGACCACCCGAGAATCCGGACTTTTGGAAAACTAATTATTATTATTTTTTTTTAGCGGGCTTTTGTGTGTATGTGCGCATGCGTGAGCGCCACAGCGACAACAAGCGACCACGTCGTCTCCACTTTAAAACGAGCAATCAAACTGTGACAACATACCGTATATACTCATCTATAAACCCCCCCTCGTTTATCTGTCGACCCTGATTTTTTGACCAAGAAATCGTTAATTTATGATATTCCTCGTTTATAGTTCGACCCACGTTTTTGAGGGTAATGGAACAACAAAACCTTCAGTAAAAACGCTCTACGTCCTATAAACTGAGGCTAGCCGTGCAAGAAACACAAGTGCTGAAGGCAAATTGTTTACCATTTATTATTACGACACTTTACACTGAAACGCGGGTAGTTTCAACAAAAATATTGTATATTTCCATTCAAGTATTTATTCAAGTCAATTAGGAGGGAATATTATTGTAATACAACAGTTTTTTAACTAAACCATTCGAAAAGCGATTACGGTAACATCTTTTGAACGAAAGAAAGCGAAAGTCATTGTTTTCGTCACGATTTGATCCCACTTTCCGCTGTAATACGTACGTCATTTTAGCAAAAATATTACATTTCCGTGAATGCATTATATCAAGCACAGTATGAATAGAATACCATTGTAATATAACAATATTTTGAGTCCTACTCTTTCCATTTACAGAGTACTGTACAAGCCCATAATATTGACTCCTAAAGTAGATAAACTTCGTTGTGTGAAGAGAAAGAAGAACACGTTGAAATTGAGTGACAAACTTGAAATAATTAAGAAACTAGACCGTGGTGTGAGCAGTACTGTTCTAATGGAAACATACGACATTGGAAAATCTACAATTTATGATATAAAAAAGGCAAAGAATAAAATTCTAGAATTCACAGCTTTTTCATTAAAACTGCTCGTTTTGATAAATGAAGCATGCTATATTTGTTAATGAATAAACTATCAAATGTACCTGTTCATCTCTTCTTTATTCCTCCTTAAATTTGAATTTTAAAAGTACTGCCTGAGAATCCGGAAAATCCGAAAATCCGGATCGACCCAATCCCCAAGCAGTCCGGATTTTTGGACTTCTACTGTACTGTGGTCCCTCGGTTAACGAACGGTTCGATTAAAAAAATTTCGGTTAACGAATTAGCTCCCATAAGGATTTTCAGTTTGATTAACGAACAAAACTTCGATTAACGAAATCCTTACGACAAACACTTTTTGTTGTGTGGATGAGCTGATCGGCCAGTCCGCCAATCAGTAATCAGTTCTATGTTTACATTCGTTTCCAGTGGAGTAAATATCAAGAAAGTTGGTCTCTTGAATATTTCTGCATTTTTTATATTAAAATTATTGGTCATTCTGAAATTTAGTTAACATATTGATAATATAAACAGAACTGTACAGGGAACAGTTTTTGTGTGCCAATCAGCAGATTGAATCACCCAACAATGCTTCTCAGTTTAACTTTGTATACAGTGGAGTGAACATCCAGTTTGTTGGTCTCTTGAATATTTTTGCATTTTTACATTGAAATTATTGGTCATCCTGAAATTTAGTTAACATATTGATAATATACAGTGCAGAAATTATTATGAAACATGAAGAAGGCATTAGAACCAATGCACTCTGTAAAGAATATGGCATGTCATCATCGACTGCCTCTACAATCAGCTGTTTGATATGTAAACAAAGCTGCCGGGAATATGACATACACACCTCAAAGTAAGTTAAAATACATTATTCTATTGTTTTTTATTTATTATAATACTGTATGGTATACTGTACAGTACAGTACTGTATTTAGTTTATATTTAATGTTTTGTTAATTCTATTGCTGGTACTGTATACAGTGCTTTGTATGTATACTTTTTCTGTGAGTTGGAATCAATTACCCAATATCCCATTGAAATAATATATTCGGTTAACAAAATTTTCGGTTGATGTGTTTGCTGTATATTTGAGCTATGTATTTTACCCTAAAGATGATATTTATATCTACTGTATATATAATAATGAGGAAATAAAGAATAAGATACACATGCCAGTAAAACTTGTTATCCAGTGGAGTAAAGTAGAATATATATCATCCCCAAAAGTTAACAGTTATTTGGGTAAACAACGATGGCAGCATCAGGTGAGCAGTGCACCACTACAAACTATTCAACATGATAAAATATTATTCCTGATTCTTATTGGATTTCTAGGAGAAATTTTGATGAATGAGAAGAGTTTCAAAAAATTAAAATAGCCATATATTGTGACAAACATTTATAATTCTGATAAAATACTGTAAGTAATATTTAAGTAATAATTTCATGCTTTTCAACTTTTTCATTGCAGGATATAGATATTCCCAAGGCTTTGGGTGACTTGATTGAATCCATCATTGGAGCTGTGTACCTGGATAGTGGTAGATCTCTTGAGGTTAGTTCATTCTCTAAGATAACATCTACATCTTGCGTTCTGTACTGTACCATACTCAAACGAGGAACTCTCCGATAGACGGAATTTTAATTTTCTCGGAAAGTTGTTCCCAGGGCCTTACTTTTTCGGAAAATTTCGGCTTTGGGAACAATTTTCCGGAAAATTCTGAAAAAAAATCCCGATACCCGGAAAATTCCGGGGATGGGGGAGTTTTTTCTGGGTTTGAGAGATGAAAATTGGGCGCATTTTCTGGAAATTCTGAGAAAAAAAAATTTCCGTTACCCAGAAAATTCCGGGTATGAGGGATGTTTTTCTTGGTTCGAGAGATGATGTAATGGGCAATTTCTGGAACTTCCGAGAACATTTTTCCGTTGCCCGGAAAATTCTGGGGATGAGAGATTTTTTCTGGCTTTGAGAGAATTGTCTCGTTACCCGGAAATCTCTCACTCCCAGAAGTGCTCTGAACCAATTGTTCCGGCTAACAGGGATATCACTGTACTTTATCACAATAAGACCGGAGAATGTCAGTATATGAGGCGCTCCGCATCAGAAGGGGTTGAAGTGTCAACTTCAAAAACCCTAGAAAAATGCGTTTAAAGATTTTCGAAGTTCAAACAAACATAACTTTGTTGTTTTTTAAGCTAGAGGGTTCATTTTTATTATTGTGCAGCTCAACCCCTCTCCTAGTGAACTGTGAAAACTGGAAGTTAGTACTGTGAATAGTTATTATTTTATCGCGAGTTGAGTGAGAATAACTAACCGTCATGTACATTTGTTTGAGCTTCAAACCAACAATAATAAAATTTTTCTGCAGATTTTTTTTTATTATTGTGGACTAATACTGTAAAACAAGTTAATGATCACCAAAAACAACACTTGTCTGAAACCCCCAAAAAAAATGAAAATAATAAAAACACTCATTTGCTTATTAATTTATCTTTCTGTCTATTATTTGCCAAAAGATTTATAATGTTATTAAGTATAATAATAAGGAAACACCACTACACTCATCCCCCCCACCATTAACCTCCCCCCCCCCAACATTATTAAAATACAAATACAAAGGCGGAGAAAGTGTGCATAATCTTTGGTAAAAACATTATTATGACAATAGTATTACAATCTTACTTTGTTTAGTTCCTTCATTTTATTATTCCTGAAGATCGTAGCAACTTGAAGTGCGTATAACTTTAATGGCCTCGTCATTATCAATAAGGTACTGATCAAAGTCTTTCTCTGCACTCTCTAAAAATCGCCACACAGATTCTTCATCGACTAAATCATTGAATTATTGATGCCGGCAACAGTTCAGTTTCATTATAAGACTGTCCACTTTCAATTCTGGCTATCGGAGAGTCCTTGTTTGAGGGATTGCGGCTAAGGGAGATATTACTGTAATTCAATATTGTCAATTAAATAGCTAATTTCGGCCTACCAAATTAAGTATGAAATGTCTCGCATTCAGGCCTCCTAACCGTCGCAAGACAAAAGGAATGTTCAGTTGGAAAATCATTGGACCCCACCTGTTTGGTAGTTTTTACCGAGTGTACCTTAACATAATGCTGCCACACCAGACGCATTACACCACCCTATACCCACGCCTTGCACGCATAGCACACACACACACACACACACACACACACACACACACACACACACACACACACACACACACACACACACACACACACACACACACTTTATTTTTTTTGCATCTATCCCATAAATCCTATATCTGGCTGGGTAGTAAAATTCACTCTCACATAACTCTTTTTTTTTTTTTTGGTCATATTTTGCATTAATTTTCAAATGATTTTTTTATCAGATAACATGGAGAGTAGTAGAACAGCTAATGGGAACCGTCATCAAGAAGACTGTCTCTGATATACCAATTAGTTCAGTCCGTCAGCTGTATGAAGAGATGCCTGGTGGGGTGAAGTTTGAGAAGGTACCACGTATGGAAGGTGACCTTGAAGCCAAGTATAAAGTGCAGGTAGGTGTTCAGTGGTGTACATTTATTGAAGCTGATGATGTTAAGTGATAATATATTAAGTGCACAGCAGGGATGGGGGTGACTGTGATGTTTAATGGTTGTAATTAATTACAGTACAAATTATTTAGTAATCGTAATTACTTTAATTTTTTTTTTTTAATGCAATTGTAATCAGTTTTACTCGAAGTGATAATATAATTGATACAATATTACAGCAAAATTTCAGGGCCTCAACAAGTATAGGTTGATGTTTTATGAAAACTTTTCTACCTGTACTGTTATATCTATTGTGCCAATGGTGGATTTAGGGAGCAGTGTCAGATCCAACTAAAGCTTAAGGGAAGAATTCAGGAAAAAGGTGCCACATATCTAACTTTTTTGTGTGTACGCATTATCAAACATGACTGAACACTACACTTAGTGACATAGAAGTGATATAGAAAAATATATCATTACTGTTTATGGAGGAATGTGTGTATAGACTGTATAGGTAGTCCCCAGGTTGCGTAAGAATTCCAGAATGTTCCTACTGTCGTTCTTAAGTTGAAAATGTACCTAAGTCAAACCACATACTCTATGTGCATACTGTACCTCCAGAAAAATGTTTAATATCCCATTATATCATAGCCTAATCCTTATTATACATCTAAAACCACTTACCCCCGTATATATACGTGTATAGCTCGAGATTTTAAGACCAAATTTTTAGGCAAAAATTTGGGGGTCGACCTATACATGGGTAATATTTTGGTTAGGTTGAATCCGTGCATGATGGGAAGGGCGAGGAGCAACTTTTAGCTTTAGACATGAAAAATATTTTCCAGTTATTGCCAGTAAACAATGGAAACATAAAATATGTACCAATTAGTAATGAAAAGCTGTGCAGTGCCTTCAGCAGATGAAGCTCACCAACTTACAATAGGCTAACTTACCTTACAACGTGCTTTCAGTAGTCTATGTTGAAGTTGAACCTGATGACCGTCATCTGAGTAAAAACTCGCACAATATTCATTGACTGTCCTTATGTCTTGGACTTTACCACCATTGTTGAATAGAATTTTAGTTTTACATTCATAAATATTATTTAAAACATATATGAACAGTAAATAAGTGTTGCTTTCATATTCATATGTAGAGAAATGACGATATGTTTTCACATGTACGCACTTACTGTTCATACGTTGGTGTTCCCAATCGTCTCGCCTTATTTCTATACCATTAGTGGTTAGCTACTTCTAGTGTTCCATTTATTAACATTAAATAGCATTACTTAAAACATACATACAGGTATTCAATTTTTTTTTAATTAAGTTCACTACAGCTACAACCAGGGTCTTATTTTCTTCAGTTTCTTATGTAGAACCATCGCCACTCATGAAAACAATGCCGTCTTGTCTCCTCGTGTGTGTTTTAATATTCTACTTATTATTTATGAATTGCATTGTTCATTTCACATATATAAACATTAATTCAATGAAATACATATTCAGTAATAAACAATAATGAAACTTTTGTACATATTCCTAAGATAAATGACTGTTTCCTTGAGTGTGCACATATACATTGGGTGTAAACTCTGACAACAATGTCATCTCTTATCCTCTTGTGTGTTTTAATATTCTACGTATTAATGAATTGTATTGTTCATTTCGCATATATAAAGATTAATTAAATCAAATACATATTCAGTAATAAACATTAACAATCTTTTGTATATATTCTTAAAAAGATAACTGACGTGGTATCCTTAAATGCGCACGTATATGTTGCGTTTCTAATCCATATCTTTTTTTTTTTTTTGCCATTACTTTCGCTTTCTTTCGTTCAAAAGATGTTACCTTAATCGCTTTTTGAATGGTTCTCAGTTAAAAAAACTGTTGTATTACAATCATATTCTCTCCTAATTAACTTGAATAAATTGTAGTGGACTTCTCCCCTACAACTGCGTATCCGCATTCCAATGCGACAGTATCCTAGCAACCAAACGAGCGGCCCAGGGGGGGGGCGTCACCAGCTACTACCGTATCCCAGCAACAGGTCGAGAAACTGGCGAGTTCCCACGGGTTTACTTCCGGCTGCTGTGTATATAAGCTTTGTCTCTCCATTAAGATTCATTCTGGCCTCGGTTCCTGAACACGCAACACTTCCTCCAAGCAAGCTCCTCGCTGTCCAGCTCTCATTCAACCTGGAGGCCAGCAACAGGCAACATCTCCTCTAACGAAGCTCCTGCACATCTACCTCCTACAGCACGCTACTCACCGAACATGTCTACTGAGCAGCTCCTCACCACACGGCATCTCCAGCACCAGACTATCTTTCATATAATTTATATTATATAAGAAAACCACCACCTAGAGTTTCCATCAATCCCATCCTGAGTGCTAGAAAACATAATATCACGTAACCCTACAAATGGTGACTCCCGGAGATTCGCACTCACACAGGATGGAGGAGAAACTGATCACGCTCCCACCATCAAGCAGCATGGAAGACTGGCTTATCCACACAGAAGCAGCTCTCATCGGCTTTACAACTACTGTCTCTACACCGCAGGTTAGACACCCTAGAGCAGCTCTGCTACTCTAAGCAGACACCAGCTCCTCTTCCTGCCCCAAGCACCACGTCCTACCGACCCCAGCACACCCGTCCTGCCTCAGACGCCGACCCCGGCCCAGCAGTAACCCCTGCCGCCCCTGATGCGGCCTCTGTTCCTGAGTGCGGACCCACACACCCCTCTTTTCTCCCTCAGGTACTCCCTGCTAATGTCCTGCACCCTGCTGCTGTCGTGGACCCAGCTGCTGTCACGAGCCCTCATCCGCTTCTGCTGACGCAGCCCCTGCTCCTGACCCAAGCCCACACACCCCAGCAGGCGCATCTGACGACTCTGTACCTGCCATGAGGGAAGCACATCATTCATCGCCTCCACACACCCTTTTTCTCCCTCTCTTCTCCCACAGATAGTGTGTATATAGACAGTTGTATACAGCGACCGGCTCATCCACGCCATCGCCGTTGTCTCACATGAGGCATGCACCGCCCGTTCTGCCTCACATGTGCTAAGCAACTCTGCAGACAACAAGTCTCCTACACCGCCTGGAGGGAAGGGGGAGTATTGTAGTGGACGTCTCCCCTACAACTGCGTATCCGCATTCCAATGCGACAGTATCCTAGCAACCAAACGAGCAGCCCGGTGGGGGGGGGTCGAGAAAACAGCGAGTTCCCACGGGTTTACTTCCAGCTGCTGTGTATATAAGCTCTGTCTCTCCAGTAAGATTCATTCTGGCCTCGGTTCCTGAACACGCAACACCTCCTCCAAGCAAGCTCCTCGCTGTCCAGCTCTCATTCAACCTGGAGGCCAGCAACAGGCAACATCTCCTCTAACGAAGCTCCTGCACATCTACCTCCTTCAGCACGCTACTCACCGAACATGTCTACTGAGCAGCTCCTCACCACACGGCATCTCCAGCACCAGACTGTCTTTCATATAATTTATATTATATAAGAAAACCACCACCTAGAGTTTCCATCAATCCCATCCTGAGTGCTAGACAACATAATATCATGTAACCCTACAAAATACTTGAATGGAAATATACAATATTTTTGCTGAAACTACCCGCATGTCAGTGTAAAGTGCCGTAATAATAAATGGTAAACAATTTGCATTCGGCTCTCGGTGTTTCAGGCACAGCGACCCTCAGTTTATAGAACGTAGAGTGTTTTTAGTGAAGGTTTTCTGAAATGAGTTTTATATGCCATAAAATATGGTGCTTTATTACCCCAATTTGTTGTTCTATTACCCTCAAAAACTTGGGTCGACCTATACACAAGGCATATCATAAATTAGGGATTTCTTGGTCAAAAATCAAGGTCGACCTATACCTGAGGTAGAATTATAGACGAGTATATACGGTATTTTAAGAGAAAATAAGAAATATAATAACAAAATACAGAAAGTGAAAGAAAAAAATGGGTCATCAGGTAAATAAAATACAGTGGTCCCTCGGTTAACGAACACAATTCGTTTCAGAAGGTCGTTCGTTAACCAAAACCATTGTTTCAATGGGATTTTGGGTAATTGGTTCCAGCTCACCGAAAATTACATACAAAGTAAAAATAAATGCAGTAAAGTACACTTACTTTGAGGTGTGTATTTAGAAGGCTCCTGGTTGATGATGGGAATTAGAAGTGGGGGGTCGGGGTGGAGGAGAAGGGAGAAGAGAAGGAAGTGTGGTGGAAGAGAAATCGCCCCATGCTTCATGCCGTCATTTCACCCATAAAATTTTAAGTTTACTAGGCGTAATTCAAGATTATTTTCTTTAAATCAACACTGCACTGCACTATATAATTGTCAATATGTTAAATAAATTTCAGAATGACCAATAATTGTACTGTAAAAACATAAAAATAGTTTATGTTCAAGAGAGCCACAAGCAAGATGTTACCTCCACTGACCAGAGATACAAACTGACACCTTGCTGGGTGAGTCAAGTGGCTGATTGGCACACCAAAAACTAGTTTCCTGTAATGCAATTATGTTAAATAAATGTTAAAATGACAGAAAATTTCAATATAAAACTTGGAAAATTATTGAATAGTACAACCTTCTTGATATTTACTCAAATGGGAATGAATTTATGCCCTAAAACCGATTACTGTATTGGCGGACTAATATTCCAGCTGGTGAGCAAGTGAAAACATGTTGACATGGTTTGGTAAAAATTTCATTAATCAAATTTTTGTTCATTAACCGAATTGAAGATTCTTATGAAAGGTAATTCGTTAACCGAGGGATCACTGTACTGTAAATTTAAAGTTTAACTTTACGGGACCTCGTTCGTCTGGTCAGATGTTCGTAAGTTGAACATAAGTAACCCAGGGACCTACTGTATGTGTTTAATAACTTTATGTAACAATAATGTAAAAACTGTCCTGTACTATAGATTACGTCCCCAATGCAGGGTTGTGTTCATGTACAGTACAAGTAGTTGTATTTGAGGACACAATTTCTCAAGTACCTGAGGTAAAAATTTCATTTTTATATGCATTTCAAATAAATTCAAGTACTGTACATGTACATTCTGTTGAGTTATAACAAGTGATGGTGATGGACAAGGGCTTGCTGGTCAACTTGTGCCAGGACCAACTCCTACCAGATTCATCACATAAAATTGTTACACAAGTACCGTACAGCATACACATTCTTCGTTATACAATATAAGTTATACAATATAAGTAATAATTTATTTGTCTATGTGTACAGTCATATTTGATAACATGCACACACACAAAAAAAAAATTATATATGGCAGTGTTTTTCATGGATTCCTCCCTTAAGCTTTAAGCAAAGCCAGAAGAATTGTCAGAGGTGGGAAACCCACCTTTGGAATACTGGAATACTGTGTCTAGTATTGGGTCTGGATACATATGGAGGCTCCTTGCACGACAGAAATGCAAGGCTACAGCTTTAGTATATAATTTTGGATAAACTATTTAGTGTCAGTTAACTTGTAAAGTTTAAGTGTAATTACAGTGAACCCTCGAAGATCTGGACTAAAAGGGGGAACCACCTGTCCGAAAAAGCCGATTGTCAGAATCTTCCTGTGAATGTATAAAAACGATAAATAATGATATAAAAAACACCAAAACTACAGTACATATCCTGACTACTTGGGTTAGTTATACAGACTTTTTCCTGTGAAAAAGCCATAATTTTGAGCAACATATTACTGTACTCACTTTGTGCTCAAATGTACTTCACTAAAGGAATTTTTTTTTAATCTCATGCAAACTATGTGATGTCTCCATTCAAATTATTTGCTATCTTGCAAGGATTCCAGCAATGCAAGTTATATTCTGCTCAGTTTAGTCTATGACAATTTATAAGAAAAACCTTTTAAGTCTAAAACTACCTTCACCCTGTTTTGGGAATGCTTCTTAGCCCAGAACCCCCAAATTTTTTGTCCGAATCTTCCAAAATCCGGATTTACCGGGTCCGAATCTTCGAGGGTTTACTGTATCTATATTCTTTTTTTTTACTGTAAAAAAAATTACTGGTTTGATAAATAAGCAAGTGAGAATGAGTTCAAAATAATATTGTAAATTATCTATCTTAAGGGTAATGAATTATATTTTTCTCTAAACAGATAAGAGGGTTGCCACCTCTCTGTGGTTCGGGGAAAAACTACAGGACGGCAAAAAGTGCAGCTGCAAAATTCGGTCTTCAGAAGTTACGAGAAGCCCAAACGAAGAATGATCAACCACTTGGGCAATAGCCAGACGTTACTGTGTTGAAATTAGTCCACGTGGTAACTGCGGAAATAATGTAATTATTTGTGTTTGTTGATTTATTGTGATTACAGTATTTTATATGCTTGTTGATTAATGTATACACCCACCAAAAAAGGTACTGCAAACCTTGCAGTACTTTACATTCTGGAACACAGGATGAAGTGTCTTGATATACCTACCCTGGGTATGCCTTTTCCCCTTACTAGATACAGTAAACTTTTGATAACTTGGATTATATTGGACTATAACCATTGCAAGTTAGAAAGGCTGGGTGATGTTCACTGAACCAGTACGAGAGAGAGGACGCCAGACTTAGCACTGTAAGCGGTTAGTTTTCAACTCGTAATTTGGAGTAGACGTTTTTTTTATATACAGAGTATACTGTACTCTGTTACATGCAAATGCAATATATACAATCTTTCATATAGAATGTGCAAAAATAAAAAAATAAATATCAGGTCAAAATATATGAGGAATAAACATTTTGTATGTGCAGGAGAGTTATCATAGCGGGGGAGCAGCGTGGGGGATCTCTTAGCTGTTCGCGGTCTCGTGTCCTGTGTGTAGTGAAACCATTGCCAAAGAGCAATGGAATATTTATTATTTTATGATATTTATTGGTATTATTTTTATTTATTCTTCACATTTACTGGTGCAGTAAACACCCAATATAACGGATCTCGGCTTTTAACAGACTCTGGCCCATTCGGACTAGGTACATATATAAGAGCATAAGAATGGAGGAAACTGCAGTGGGCCTATTGGCCTGTACTGGGCAGTTCCATTTACACCCATACCCTATTGCTCATATATATCCATCCAACCTATGTTTGAAGCTATCCAGCTTATTCGAGTTAATGATGATTTTTGTTAACTTGTTCCAGTCATCCACTACTCTATTTCCAAACCAATGTTTACCTATCTCGCGCCTAAATCTAAATTTGTCTAATTTAAAACCAGTGTTACGGGTTCGCTCTTGGTTGGATAGTTTGAATACCTTTGTAATGTCACCTTTGTTTAACCCTGACTTCCATTTATACACCTCGATCATATCGTCTCTTACTCTTAGTCTGCCATTTTTCAGACCATTTGGAAAAATTGGTTTAGATCTTGCAGAGTTCTCATCAGATTTAATTACACACCCTATTTTAGTGTCTTCAGCAAATTTACTTATGTTGGTGTCTCTGCAAAGCATTAGAGAGTATAAATAAAAAGTTATTGAACGACTTACAGGATTAAGTATTTATATCAGTCATACAGATGATAAGATGTTTGATTGACATTTGACATTACAGGTGAAAGAATGGCAGGATGTAGAGGAAAACAGTGCAGATTTTTTTTTTTTTTTGACAAGTTGGAGAGTTTTCTGCTTTATAGACATTGAGAAAGTATAACTTGTAGTTATTAGGAATTAATTTTATACATGTTTTACTTGTGGCTAAGATGGAAGGTTGATGAACTATGCTCTTGAGTAAATAGTTTCTACAAAATTTGGATTGGAGAATAAATGTATAATGTACAATGGGTGTTGACTGTTGTTATGAATGGGATTGGATTCTTCTGTTTAAAGCACAGGTATTGTTAATTGTTGCATCTTTAGAAGATTTAGGAGATCGTCCAATTGTTTAAGGGAAGCTTATTTTTAATCTTAATATAAAATGTAATATACAGTACATGTACAGTGGGGGTATGCTATAACGAATGGATTCTACTACGAATATTCCTATAACGAACGGTTTTACCTATAAAATTGAGAATGCTATAACGAATGAAACTGTTACAATGAATTTTTTTTTTTTTTTTTTTTACTAATTTATTGTTTTTTTATTACAAGTATTAATGATATTCCTTATATCAGGGGTTTAGATGCATATTTATGCACTTTATTTTAAATTTTTACAATTTTATATTATATTTTTCAGTGTTAAGTGGTTGTATTTGGGGGCCTGGAACGGATTAATCCTATAACGAACGAATGCTATAACGAACAAGGTTCTAGAACCAATTAGATTCGTTATAGCATAGTCCACTGTACTGTAATTATTGGATGTTAGTGATTTTAAGATACTTTATTTAAGAACTGTTGTAAAGAGGACACATTGTAATGAATTAGTTTCCCTTGATACTATATTATGATGCTCATGTCTGGATATTTTAATCTGTATTTGTTAATTTTGTAAAACATAAGACCGTGTTTTAAGGAGAATATTAGTATATTGTGTGTTTTATGGGGTAGGAAAATATATGGAATTTTATTTGTGCAGGAAAGCTGTTTAAATAAATAATATATATTTTAATAAAGATATTAGGGTGCATTTTACTAAAGTCGTTATATTATACAGTTAAGGTATAGTGTCTCAGGCACCTGTCCAAGCTTTTTTAACAGTTACTGTATTTTGATATAAATAAAAAGAACATATTTTATGGACTTACAATATTTTATTAAACACACACACACATTGATAGATAGATAGATATGGTAACTGGGTCACCAGAGCTGTGCCCATCCCCTGGTCTCTGCTGCAATCTATTTGGGCTGCCGTGCCTAGACATCCTGCCAGTACTTGTACAGTGGTCTTTCGGTTAACGAGCGCCTCGGTTAACGAGATTTCGGTTAACGAGTTACCGTCCATAAGATTCTTAACTTCGGTTAACGAGCATTCCCTCGATTAACGAGTTTCTTACGAGCCGACCCCAACATGTTTTTGCTTGCATTTGGCGGTCCACCAGCTGTAGTATTAGTCCGCCAATACAGTAATCGGTTCTAGGGCTTATATTCCTTACCATTTTAGTAAATATCAAGAAGTTTACAGTATTCAATAATTTTAAAAGTTTAATATTAAATTTTTTAGTAATTTTAACAATTATTGAACATATTTGAAGGTAAAGAAACTAATTTCTGGCGCGCCATCCAGCCTGGCAACACACCAAACAGGCGTTAGTCTCTCTCTCTTTTCAGTGGAGGTAACACCTTGCTTGAGACTCTTCAACTAAATACTTTTTTTCTGTGTTTCCAAGCAAATTATTGGTCATTTTGAAATATATTTTACATATTGACAATATACAATGCAGTGCAGTGTTCATTTAAAGAAAATAATCATGAATTACACCAAAAGAACTAAAATTTTATGGGTGAAATGGCGCCATGGGGTGACCAATGCCTTCTCTTCTCCCTTCTCCTCCACCGCCATTCTAATTCCCATCATCGTCATCATCATCCAGAAGCCTTCTATATACACACCTCAAAGTAAGTGTACTTTTCTACCCTTTTTGTTGAATTTAGGCAATTTTCGGTGAGCTGGAACCAATTACCCAAAAACCCATTGAAACAATGGTTTCGGTTAACGAGTTTTCGGTTAACGAGCAACCTTCTAGAACGGATTATGCTCGTGAACCGAAGGACCACTGTACTTGGGTTTGTAGTTTCTAGTTTTACCCAACAGTTGTCGTCAGGTAACCCACAAGCATGGAAAACAGCCGTAAAATGTGATGATATTCCTGGCCAGAACATACAGTATGAGCTCCAACCAAACATCACTGGTTTTCTCAGGGTACTGTGCTCTGGTTTCCACCTGTTCCAACCCTAGACAGTCTAGGTCAGAGGTTGGGGAACGGGGGTAAATTACCCCAAATGGGGTAAATCTAAAAATTTTGGGGGTAATGCATGCGGTATGAGAGACACTTCCATCAGAGCCTCAGTTTACAACCAAGTTGCTGTGACATCAAAAATCCCTGATTTTGATGCTCTTGTATCACAAATGAAACAGCATCATTTTTCCAAAACCTAAATTGGAGATGATTTGAATGAAATTCTTCAGTTCTCCAATCCTTTTTACTAATTTTGTTTGTGTGCTACTCTTATGCCAGAATGTGTAGCCTTTTTTATTTCTCCTTGATAATGGATCCAATAAACATTTTTTTAATTTGAATTTTTTGTATATATATATATACCATATCCAACAATTTTAGGAGCAAATTGGCTTGTTTTTGTATTCTGTACTTTTGAAATCTGGGGGTAATTTCATTTTATTCAAAATTTTTTTTGGGTAATACCCAAAAAAGTTTCCCGACCCTTGGTCTAGGTCATAACAAAGTCGAGTCACTTATCTTTATGTATGTCTTGGGAATACAATCCCAGAATAATGAATGTAGACTGTACTCATCTTAGGTATACAGTCGACCCTCGTTAATTCGGACTAATAGGGGGGGAAGGGTGTCCGTTTTAGCCGATTGTCCGAATTAACCGATTTAGGGGTTAATATTGCATTATATTTCAAAGTCATTGTTTTCGTCACGATTTTATCCCATTTTCCACTGTAATACGTATGTAATTTCAGTAAAAATTTTACATTCCCGTGAATGTATTATATCAAGCACAGTATGAATAGAATATCATTGTAATATAACAGTATTTTAACCAAAAACTATTAAAAAACGAGTAACTTCTCTTGAACATTGGAAGGTTAGGTAAAATCTTTTGTTTTCGTCATGTATTTTATCCTATTTTACATTAAAATACAACACGTTTCAGCAAAACTACTATTTATATCCGAGAATATATTCATTCAGGCACAGTTAAGGTAAAATATACATGTGATGTAACAGTTTTTTAACTGAAAACGATTCGAAAAACACGTGTACCGTCTAGCTGATACTCAACAGCTGGTGGTGCGTCATGCGTCGTAAACAATAGGAGGTTGAAGTAGATTACCGGGTATTATATTAAGTGTGAAATATCGAAAAGGTTTTTATTACCGGTATTTTTTGTAGATCAATGAGAACCGTGATACCGTATATGATATGATAAGTTAGCCTGTGCTAAGAACTTCAACATAGACTACTGAAAACACGTATGGTAATTTAGCCTATTGTAAGTTGGTGAGCTTCATTTGCTGAAGGAACTGCACAACTTTTCATTACTAATTGGTACATATTTTTCGTTTCTATTGTTTACTGGTAGTAAATGGTAAATATTTTTCATGTCTGAAGCTAAAAGTGCATCCCCCCCCCCCACACTAGTGGTGGAGATGTTACATTTAACCAAAAAGACGCTGGTGGTTTATCCCAGCAGTGGGTGGACCAGCATTTTACCTTAAGGTCCGCGTAGGTAATATTCCTCCAAATCTAAAAAAAAAAAAAAACATATGTTCGTTCAGATTTTGTCCGAATTATCCGAAATCCGGATTAAAGGGGTCTGAATTAACGAGGGTCGACTGTATATATAGTACTGCATAAACTTTACTGTCAATTTCCCCTCCCTGATGGTTAACAACCTCAACCTAACCTAACTTAACTTAACTTAACTTATCCTAAGTTTGGATCTGGACCCCATTCATGTAATTGTCAATTAATTCTGGCTCATTTGGAAGCCCCCCCTGGACAGCTTGGGGGAGATGAGTGCCCCCTGCCTCCCCCTAAATGACACCCCTGCTCTAACTGCTTCCATTTTGGAGTTATGGGTGGGGGCAGGCACTCGCAGACATATCCTTATATTATAATAGTTAAAAAAAGAATGTGTCTGTGGCTATTTCAGCCATAGGACTAGAATGAAAGCAGTTAGAGACCTGAAACTTGACACACATGTTACATGGGTCCCAAAGTTATGCACCTTTGTAATACTATTTACCACAGACCCTGGGTGTGTCTGTTCCAGCCATAACTCCAAAACGGAATCAGTTAGAGATCTGACTTTACACACACATATTACATGGGTATTACTATTGACCATGGCCAAACTGTGAGTCTTCGTTATGATAGGTAAGGTTGCATTGGGTTTCATTAAGCTAAGTTGAGGTGGTTACCTGTGTCAGGGAGGGCAAAATGCGAATCAGGTTAGGTTAGGTTACATAGGTTTAGATTTGGTTATGGTCAGGAGGTGTCAGATAGGTTAGGTCAGGTAGGGTTATGTCAGGTTAAGTCAGGTAAAGATACAGGTAAACCTCGAGATACGATGTTCTGCTTTAACGATGGTCATAAATTAAGACCATCACGCTATATACGATCAAAACAACTCACTTTAATGATATTCATCAAATATCCATTGGTTGGATATTACTATTTTATCTCTAGTGCAAACTATGGGTTGTATATACTCAAATTAATTGTTGTCTTGCAAGGATTCTAGTAATGCAAGTTATATTTTTCATCATCAAGACTGACTTTTATAAAGAAACAATATTTTACCCTATGGACCACACATCTCTACCGTCACTTGTAAGCATACTCGTGGGCCACTACACGGTCAACCCGCACACTACAGCCCAGTGTTTGGTTCTTTATCGATTGTAAACCCACCATCGCATGGCTCCTCGATTATAAGCCACCATCTTACCTTGTACTTATCATGTTTTTTTTCTTATATAGTGAAAGGACAGCACTAACATTTAGATTGAACTGTGTTCAAAGAATTCTGGCACAACTACAACATCAAGCATGCCATATAGAACATTGAGAAGTCATGGAAAGAGGTCACACAGAGCTGCATGAACGGTGTGTGGAGGAAAGTGTAGCCCGAGTGCATGCACGACTTTAGCGGCTTCACAGATGTTGTAGCCGTACTCCGCGACATCGCCAGCATCTCCCAGGAAGTCGGCTTTCAGGAGGTCGCCGAAGAGAATGTGGTTGAGGTCTTGGAGAGTCACTCTGAGGAGCTCAGCACAGAGGACCTGCTGCTCCTGGAAAAGTAGCAGAGAATGAAGGAGTCAGTGGGTGAGGAGGCCAACCCTCTACCCATGATGCTAACACTGAATGTGTTGAGCACTGCCATGGACCACATGAACACTACCATGGAGCTCCTTACTGAGATTGACCCCAACATCAACAGGAGTTCATCTGTGAGGGCAGTGGTGAAGGGCATGCTCTGCTACAAGGAGACAACAATCACCTTTTTCAAACCCCTGCCATAGTCAGAGCCACAACCCTTGACTTCTGACACCTCTCCAGTCCCACCTGGGAACTTCAACCTTTTTAAAGCCAGGCCAAAGTCTGCACCTCCAGCCCCCTTCTAAGACTGTCTCCAGACTCTCTGAACTCCCCTGAGGTTGTGTGGGAGTTAGTGATGTCTCCACTCCACCTACAAGTCCCCTTAGCCTCAAAGGGGACAATGGCCAGGCTTATTCTTCAGGATTTGGTGAGTGTTGTTTAATTGATTTGTACTGATAGCAGTATTGTAGGAATTGTTTTGTTGGTGATACATGTGTATTTGGGGACTGGCCGGGAATGTATTCCATTGAACCCCATGTTATAATGCTCCTTATCTACGATAATTCACCTAATGATGAGTTTTTCAGGAACATAACCCCATCGTATCTCGAGGTTTGCCTGTATATTAGAACACTATAGGTCAAGAGATATCAGTTTGGTGAGGTATGGTCACAACAGTTTAATATGGGAGGGCAAAGAGAGACCAGAATAGCTCAGACTAGGTTATATTTTGCCTAAAAATACGAGACAAAAATATGTTACATGAGGTTAGTTTATGTCAAGATAGGTCAGGACAGTTCAGGAAGCATCAGTTACGTGAGGTTATGTCGGGTAAGGTATAGATTAGGTCAGTATAGGTGATCAGGGGGGTGACAGTGAGGCTAGGTTAGGTCAGGGTAGATCAACTATCAGGAAAGGATAGATTAGGTGAGAACAGGTCAATATAAGAGGTCAGAATAGCTCAGGTTAGGTCACTTTTTGCCTGAAAATACCTTACGTTAAGTTAGGTGAGGTTATGTCAAAATTGGTCTGATGAGTAAAGATTAAATCAGAAGTTCAGAACATATTAGTGTACGAGGTCTGTAGGTGTCAGGT
Source organism: Homarus americanus (assembly GCF_018991925.1). Lineage (NCBI taxonomy): Eukaryota > Metazoa > Arthropoda > Malacostraca > Decapoda > Nephropidae > Homarus > Homarus americanus. Next base: position 1,231,870 of record NW_024741901.1, on the reverse strand, counting down.
AGGTGAGGTTACTTATTACTTTTATCCTCTTATCCTCTTCATCACTTGTTAACTGCTGGGGCAGTCAGTCACATCTCTCTAACACACTATTGGCAAGTACTAGACTTTACTGTACTGGTTCCAGAATGTATCTGTACCTGCTCCATTGTTAGTCAAGTCTGGTCTTCAGCGAGTTCACATTCAGTGCTGTCACAACACTGGTAGATTGTTCCAAGAATTTACAATTCTCACTAAAAAAAAGCTTACCTTCTGGACTTGTGGCTTCATCAACCTTGACCTGTGGCTGCCTGTGACCCTTTGTGGGGCAAGTATCCTCCAGCTCCAGGTATGGGTACTTGACTGAGAAGTGCCCTCTATGATGTTTATAGACTTGCCTGTCTATAGTACAGTATATGCTAGGCAACTGCAGGTGTTCTAATATCTGAATAACTGAGGTGTCGTAGTGCAGGCACCTATTTGGTGGCCCCCCTTTGGAGATATTCAGTTAACTGACAGTCCCTAGCATATCTCAGGGATCAGATGGTGTGACAGTACTGTACTCCAGGCAGGGAAGCACCTCACTCTGGTGTCTTATCTTGGATGGCAGCAGCAGCTTGTACAGCATCTTTCCAACTAAGACATCTGATAATATGTTTGATAGTAGATCATGCTCAAGTGGATGCAACTCTATGAATTACATTTATATGAAAGGGGAATTTTGTTCTTAATAGTATAGCGAATCTCGACATTGTACAAGAACTAATTCAAGCACTGTACTGTATGTTAGCAGCTTGAAAGTCAGTTAGATATAACAACTGAAACAGTTCAAGAAGTCATCAGTGTTGTCCAGAATTTGATGTGTGTTGTATAAGGGAGAGAAGGACGTTTGGAGCCTACCACCCACTGAAGACGCATTTGTCCACCATGTAAAGCAAGCTACACTGTCTTACAATCATGTATTTAGGTCAAGGCTGATCAACCACAAGCTGTCTTTCCAGACCCATTCAAGTTTTGTTGGTTTTCAGATGATGAAGTCAAACTAATGTTGACCACAGTTTCACCAATACCAGAAATCCTATCTGCATCTTTGTACTGTAGTTGCAAGGGACGTCGTACAAGTCCCTACCATCAACATGGGTCGTGTGAGCTCATATATGTGGACAAGGACAATATTGATTTTTAAGCCATTAAGCTGGAAAGAGTATTTCTTGCAAATTGTAGATTATATTTCATATCTGGTACCTGACATATATATATAGTATATGTATAGCACAGGTAAAAAAAATGCATACAGTGGTCCCTCGGTTAACGAGCGCCTCGGTTAACGAGTTACCTTCCATAAGATTCTTAACTTTGGTTAACGAGCAATCCCTCGATTAATGAGTTTCTTACGAGCCGACCTCCACATGTTTTTGCTTGCATTTGGCGGTCCACCAGCTGTAGTATTAGTCCGCCAATACAGTAATCGGTTCTAGGGCTTATATTCCTTACCCTTTTAGTAAATATCAAGAAGTTTATACTATTCAATAATTTTAAAAGTTTAATATTAAATTTTTTAGTCATTTTAACAATTATTGAACAAAATTGAAGGTAGGGTCACTAGTTTGTGGCGCACCATCCAGCCTGCCAACACACCATACAGGCGCCAGTCTTTGTGCCTTTTCAGTGGAGGTAACATCTTGCTTGAGACTCTCTTCAACTAAACGCTGTGTTTGCAAGCAAATTTTTGGTCATTTTGAAATTTATTTTACATATTGACAATATATAATGCAGTGCAGTGTTGATTTAAAGAAAATAATCTTGAATTACACCAAGAGAACTAAAATTTTATGGGTGAAATGGCACCATGGGGTGACTTCTCTTCCACCCCAATGCCTTCTCTTCTCCCTTCTCCTCCACCCCCATTCTAATTCCCATCATCATTATCATCATCATCCAGGAGCCTTCTACATACACACCTCAAAGTAAGTGTACTTTTCTACCTTTTTTGTTGAATTTAGGCAATTTTCAGTGAGCTGGAACCAATTACCCAAAAACCCATTGAAACAATGGTTTCGGTTTACGAGTTTTTCGGTTAACGAGCAACCTTCTAGAACGGATTGTGCTCGTTAACCAAGGGACCACTGTATTTCATTTCAGTTAGATATTATCGAATATTAAATGTTTGGAGTTGTTTTGTTTTGTTTTTGATTGTACCTCTCCACCCCTCCACGCCCCCCTAGGGTCGTTGGTTCGAACTTTGTGATTCTGTTGGTTTGAAGCTGTTTCAGTCTGGGTTGACTTGAGTGTTATTAACTTTGATCATGAAAACTTGCTCAACTGATTAGTTTGTTTCCAGCAGCGAAGTGTATAGGTGACGGACTCAGTGCTCTCCAATCTCACCTCCACCCCTACCTTGTAAGACTCATTTTGTGTGTGTTGTTACGACCGTGTCGTATTTTTCTATTTTTTTTTTATATTACAGTGACCCCTCGTTTAACGAACGCCTCGGTTAACGAAATTTCGGTTAACGAACTGCCTTCCATAAGGATCTTCAATTCGGTTAACGAACAAAAATTCGGTTAACGAATTTCTTACGAACCGACCTCAACATGTTTTCGCTTGCACTGACCGGGCAACCAGCTTTAGTATCAGTCCGCCAATACATTAATCGGTTCTAGGGCTTAAATTCCTTACTATTTTAGTAAATATCAAGAAGTTTATACTTCAATAATTTTAAAAGTTTAATATTCAATTTTTTAGTCATTTTAACAATTATTGAACAAATTGAAGGTAAAGTGACTAGTTTAATGCATGGCATCCAGCCTCTTAACACAGCAAACAGGCGTTAGTCTCTCTCTGTTTTCACTGGAGGTAACATCTTGCTTGAGACTCTCTTCAACTAAACGCTTTTTTTCTGTTTCCAAGCAAATTATTGGTCATTTTGAAATATATTTTACATATTGACAATATATAATGCGGTGCAGTGTTGATTTAAAGAAAATAATCTTGAATTACACCAAGAGAGCTAAAATTTTATGGGTGAAATGGCGCCATGGGGTGACTTCTCTTCCACCCCAATGCCTTCTCTTCTTCCTTCTCCTCCACCCCCATTCTATCCCATCATCATCATCATCATCATCATCCAGGAGCCTTCTACATACACACCTCAAAGTAAGTGAACCTTTCTACCATTTTTGTTGAATTTAGGAAATTTTCGGTGAGCTGGAACCAATTACCCAAAAACCCATTGAAACAATGGTTTCGGTTAACGAACTTTTCGGTTAACGAATGACCTTCTGGAACGGATTGAGTTCGTTAACCGAGGGGTCACTGTACATGCTTCCATGTTCCATATTATTCCTGTAATGATGTGTTGTATTTACTATTATATAATCTAGTCACCTTAACCCTGTGCTGTTAAGGTTTTAACTGTTATTATTTGTTCAAACCCATTTTGTATTGCAACAAGCATTCTTTGTTCTCTACGACCATCTGCATTGGTAAACGACCCACCGGCGGGTCGCGTGGCGGGAGCCGACCTTATATATAGGACCCACCAACTGACAGAGTTAGTTCAGTCCTCTTGTCATACAGTCCACATCCTTTGAGTGACTCTCGTCACCTGTTACTTATACCTAATTTATTTGTGTTGTTCCTGTCGCCACCAATGTGGTATATCTATGTGAGTACCTATTTATGTCTCTATTTATGTCCATCAGTATTTGCTTAGTTACATTTAAGTAATTCAGTGTTGTTTCACGTTAGTTAATTTCAGTGTTAGTTTTTATATGTTTATGCAGTGTTAACGTAATCCAATGCTTTATTTTTATTCTTTTGATGTTTCGATGTTTAGTATCATTTATGTCTTAAAAGTTTCGATGGTGAATCAATTTGTTGACAGCCTAAGAGGCTCTTTATTGTGTTAATATTTTATTAATTAAATTCTTAAAGGTTTACTTTATTTATTTTTATTCCCTTTTAATTTACTTCACTTTTTTTGTTTGGTTACGCCTAGAACCTGGATATTTAAGTAAATTAAGAGACGGCGTAACAGTGTGTATCAAGATAAACCTTAGCGGGAGTGAAGCACTACTCGGATGGGACAACAAAGCACCAAGCGGATTATATGGTAAGCTATTCTTTGGTAAGGGCAGGTGAATTTATGGTGGGAGGATCAAAATAAGATATACAGATGATAGTACTGTATTTAAATTTTTTGCTTAGATGTAAAAATAATTCTTCTCAGATATTATAAGACAAAGTTTTCTTCTCTCTGATGAGGTAGATAATCTGTGAGGTGTTGAGTTGCCTTTGAGAATGAGAGACTATAAGATACGTCTATGTTAGACTACAGAGGTCAGAATTTGGGACGTTTATTTCTCTTTTTCACAGATTGTCTACTCCTCAGAAAGAAGAAAACTTTGTCTTATTATAACAATATATGAGAAGAAATTTTTATTATTTTGGCCAAAAATTTAAAGATCATCTGCATATCTCGTTTTGACTTTTACAAGATTAGTTAAAATGTAATGATTTTACCATTAGTATAACCTTTAAAGAACACGCAACATAACTTTCCATGATGTAATATATTTTATTGACTGAGAATATCATCCAAAGATGACATTCGTGATACAGAAAAAATAAGAATATTTCAGATTAAGAAATTCATGGTTGTCGAATATTTAATAAGATGACATTTGGAAGTTATCAGGACAGGATCTCATACAAATATATGTAAAGTGATAAAAAGAAAGACAAAATTAAAGGAAACGACAGTAGTCCATTATACAGTACTGGCAATTATTAAATCGATAGAATGTTATGAAGGATTTTCTCATCTGTTTAATTACTTCACAGTCATCACAGACTGTGAAAATACATATATCTTATAATATTAAATTCTTTTACTTAAAGCACAAAACTGGTTCTGTGATGATTTATAAACTTATTTCTCAAGAATTTTAAGATACAACTTTACTGTACGTACTACTCGCCCCCAAAAAGTATCTTCACGGAGAGGTTCTATGAATTTCACAATGAACACTGTGACTCCTGTTGTCTCGGTAGGGTTGTCAGAATCCTTTGTCAGTTGTGTCATATTGTCTCACAAAGAATCATAAAGATACTTTTTGGAGCGAGTGCGCCGTTCAACCATTACCTCAGAGATAAATTTTTACGTATGGAGGATTTCTTGATAACTAGGCTAGGTAGGGTTAGCCAGGGTGGTCCTTTTCATCTTGAACATTAAAATCAGCCTTTTGCATCAGCCAAGTGAGCTTCGCTTGTCCTCCACCACACAAGCTAAGGTAGGTCTGGTCTGTCTCCCCTGTTTTGTCATATTTTTGAAGACCTGGGTTTTTACAGTAGGCTGAAGGGTAAGTGTTGACACTAACTGTGTTAATGGTTATAGGTTATAGAAACGGGAAAAAATTAATTTTTAAAGTTATTTATCTATGCTAACTTGTTTGGGGGTAAGTGTTGACTTTAAACCTATCCTTAATTTGCATGGCAAGGAATACCTATACTGAGATTTGTCTACTTCCATAGATGTATAAGCCCCTGTCAAATAGACAGTAATACTTATACAAATGTGGGCTACATATATTATGTTTATATAATTCCATCACCCACGGTAGCTAGACAGTGGTACATGTGATAGTGTTTTTCCACTGTCTGCCCCACATCTTGACTGCGGAATCATCAGTAAGTAGCCGCCTTATGGCAGTCTGTATCCCGTCTCTCACCCACGTAAGACGTCTGTTCACGAAGCTCGTTACACATACGCTTCGTCCCTTATTAACGCTCGCAGCTCATAGCGTTAATTACGGTGATAACCTAGTTATTGTGCAATACAGTGATACCCCGATTTACGCGGTCAATTGAACCCACGGGGTACCAAGTAAAATGAAAACCGCGTAAATGGAATAACAGAACATATGGGATTAATTCAAATAGAGACTGGCCCGACCCCCAAACTCCACTTTTTCCGACACAATACCTATGTTGTAGTAAAATGACATCTTAATTTTATGATGGTATGCACACACAATTAATATTTAAGAGAAATACAGTTGCCAGGTTAATGTCTATTCAAATAATGGACTCAACTCCCCCCCCCCCTCTTCCCACTCTCACTGGTTCCTCCCTCTCTAAGAAATGTTTGGGTGAAAACTAGATTTTAAGGTATAGTAATACAGTGGGGTATGCTATAACGAATCTAATTGGTTCTAGAACCTTGTTCGTTATAGCATTCGTTCGTTATAGGATTAATCCGTTCCAGGCCCCCAAATACAACCACCTAACACTGAAAAATATAATATAAAATTGTAAAAATTGTAAAAAAGTGCATAAATATGCATCTAAACCCCTGAAATAAAGAGTATCATTAATACTTGTAATAAAAAAACAATAAATTAGTAAAAAAAAAAAAAAAAAAAAAATTTTTTTTTAATTATAATGTTCGTTGTAAGAGTTTCGTTCGTTATAGCATTCTCAATTTTATAGGTAAAACCGTTCGTTATAGGAATATTCGTAGTAGGATCCGTTCGTTATAGCATACCCCACTGTAAATAATACCTCAGACTAAAGTTAGGATAATATAATTGACATTTCTGGATTCCTTGCAGGCTAGGGAATATTTTGAATGTAAACTTCATATATTTTGCACAAAAGATACAGTATTTGCTTTGTGTAAACCAAATTATTACTTTAGATCTAAAATTTGTATGTCTAATGTAAAATCCATAATGTTTATATTCATAATGATCATCATATTGTAAGAATTCTAGCATTGTAAATTATATTCTGGCCGGGTAATTTGTATGAATTTTATGAGCTAAAACAAATATCTTCACTAAATAAAAAAATATACTTCACCCAGACATTATCTGTCAATCAAAATACCCCACCTCCGGCTACCCCCCTCTTCCCACGCTCGCTGGGTCCCTCCCTCCCTCCCTACCCCCCACCCCCCACCTTCCCTCCCTACCAGAGAAATGTTTGGGAGAAAACAGTATATTTAAATTTTTAGTAATATATAATACATCAGACTAAAGTTAGGATAATATAATTGATATTTCTGGATTCCTTGCTGGTCAGGGAATATTTTGAATGTAAACTTCATATATTTTGCACAAGAGATAAAATATTTGCCTTGTGTAAACCAAATTATTACATTAGATCTAAAATTTGTATGTCTAATGCAAAATCCATGATGTTTATATTCAAAATGATCATCATATTGTAAGAATTCTAGCATTGTAAATTATATTCTCGCTGGGTAATTTGTATGAATTTTATGAGCTAAATAAAAAAATTATACTTCACCTGCGTATATGAGTAGATGCACTGCGTAAAATGAAATTCCGGTTCTGGCGAGTTACCGCGTAAATGTAGAATCGCGTAAAGCGGGGTATTACTGTAGTTTATTTTCTTAATAAATGGAAAAAAGACCATTTGGGTTTGAAAACTTAACGCATAAACAGTTATGAATGTTACTTCCAGTGCACCTTTAATACTAGACTCTTCATCAGTGATTACAACAGATAAATGGAAGGTATAGTAGTAAATAATATACAGTTGTGACTCTGTATTCATTAGTCCTGATGTAGCCCAACCTTGGAATCAATACATCTTCTGTACAGTGAACTATTGGACAAGGACCCTTTACACTAATAAACCATCAAATATTGAACCATTGGGATAATGAACCATTGGGCTAATGAACTATTGGGATAATGAACCATTGGGATAATGAACTATTGGGATAATGAACCATTGGGATGATGAACCTTTGGGATAATGAACCATTGGGATAATGAACCATTGGGATAATGAACTATTGGGATAATGAACCATTGGGATAATGAACCATTGGGATAATGAACCATTGGGATAATGAACCATTGGGATAATGAACCATTGGGATAATGAACTGTTGGGATAATGAACCATTGGGATACCGAACATTCAGATAATTGAGCCATCCTGTTAATTAATATTCGGATAATGAATATTAAGATAATGAACCATTGGAAAAATGAATATTCTGATAATGAGCCATTGGGGGTAATGAGCCTTCAGACCTACGAGGGCTTGAATAAATGAACCATCAAACCAATACAAATTAAGAACATGTGAACATTCCTTCACAACATCCTGAATATAAAAATATATTGTTGTCTCCAGATTAAGATATGTTTTTTCTCATCCAATTCTTCTAAGTCATTTCATATGTATTTGAATTATATCTTTTTTTAAGGCTATGTTTGTGGCATCGTGTGTGTGTGTGTGTGTGTGTGTGTGTGTGTGTGTGTGTGTGTGTGTGTGTATATAATAGAAGGGCACACTATGTTGCAGCCAGTTGCACCTAAAACAATATGCGGTAAACATCTCTTCTGTTCTTGAATTTTATTTTAATTACCATACCAGAACGGTTCTTTTTTATATTCTACTGCATTCTGTATATTTTAAATCTTCTCTTTTTCACATAACAGTCAAACGCTTTTCTCCAGTGGGTGTGATGTGAGGATAATGTTTGTAGTCTTCTTATCTTCCTATGCACATCTCAAGTGAATTTTCTGTTGAGCATGAGAGTGGTGGGATGGTTGCGTGGGTGAAGAGCCACCTAACTCTGCTGTTGAGGATGTTAACTTGTGTATACTGTACCTGAGATTCACAAGTAACATGATATTGAATGATCTTCTGCCTCCTTCACCCACTGTTAACATCTTCTCTACACACAAAGGCTCCAAAAAGTGAATCTTAAACATCGTCACGTAAAAGTTTTCTAATCCGAAGCCAACAAGGCTGTTCTGCGTATGATAGTCTATATAACAATTTTTTCCCGTAAAATATTACCTATTGTAATATAATTAGCATTATACCTTTTTTTAAGATTCACCTTACTACAGAAGACAACCTGGATGACCCAGAGGTGAAGCCAAACTTTCGTGAGAGTGAGACAGTGGTAGGTCCTCAGGATGGATCAGCTGCTCAAGTTCCTCACTGTCATTCTCGCAGGTGTGTCAGATAAGTACAAGTGTACAGACTTTATGGATGATTGTCTTATTAGTTCCAGGTCGATAAACTTGTTACTCTCTGTCTTGAAGTGTTTATGACCATTAGAAACTGGTGTAATTCTCAACGATGCCCCACTGAACAGAAAGAGGTTACAGGACTCGGGAACATTGTATCATATTGTCATGGGTTGCGTTAGGCTTACCCACGCAACCAACTCCAAAGTTTGTTTTACTAGAGATAAGACACCCGGCGAGGCATAACTGGGACATGTATTTTCAATTAGGTATGTTAGCCAGCCTTTAGGGGGGTGGGCAGTGAAACAGTGTTGTACTGTTCGTCGCTTCACACCCAAAAACCTCATTTTAAATAGTATCCCCTGGACCATGGCATAGTTAAGACGTCGTCTCCATCCTCTCCCTCCTGAAAGGGGGCGGGACACCACACCACACCACACAGAGTACTCCACCGCCACTCCGTCCTGTGAACCGTCGTCGACACGAGACTAAGTGTGTTAACCTAGGTTGTTATCCCCGTGGAAATATCACGTGTGGATGCCTGGTTGCAACAAGAGCAATCCAGGCTGGCCTATCAAACCTACAGTAAATGGTTAATTAATTCACGCTTACAGAGTTCTCCTGCACGACACCCGTCTACAGTGACTGTCAGTGACGCGAGACTATGTGTGGTAACCCAAGAGTACCTTTTGTTGTTATGGCCGTGGAAAGAAGTTCTTGTGATGAAGCCTGGTTGTAACAAAGCAATCCAGGCTGGCAGTAAATGTATCACTTGAAGAATTAAGGCTCTGTTAAGTCATACCCACAGTAGAGTAATCACATGTGTCTTCAAGTTGAAAATTCCCTCTTTTAGAAGAATAATTTTATTACAGCGTGAACGTGAGTGAATCATATATCCATGCAAATTGTAAATCATTGTATGGAAGCTTGACAAATAAATGAAAGTGCAATTATCTGCCCGTATCTGTGATCCTATCTTATTATTACTAAAGGTAATGACTGAAGTATAACCATAACTGAGATAGATGTTGAAAATTAAACGAATTCATTAAATCATCATTTATCGAGTATAAATCATGGAATGTCGAGTGGTGGAGTGAACTTCTACGTAGATACGCCATAATCTCCTTTAAGTAATCAGTGTGAAGGTATCGAACTCTACGGTAAGAAATAAGAAATACGACATATTATTATCTTTATATAATATAATCCACTCATACTACCACCGACCTTACTTAAAACCATGACAATTGGCGCCCGAACAGGGACACAGACCGCGGATAATTGCACTCTTGTCAGCAGTTGTGCAAATGCACATATTGTACTACGAAATGATTACCAGTACATTTGAGGGGACTATAAGAAATTTTGAATCTGAAGTTAAAGATGGAAAATATAGAAACAGAAGAGGACTTGTGATGTTTGCCAGAACCAGCGACGGAGGGCGAGTTCTACCTGCACCCCTGTGGCCTCTCACAGTGATTCCCGAACCCTTGAGAGGGTGGCGGCGGACATTGTGGTCAGCAAACCCAGTTCCACATCAGCCAGCTGATTCAGTACGAGGCGGTGGACTGCACACCCAAGGGTGATTGACGGGAAGAGTACCTCCACACCTTTGGGGCTCCTCATCAATGGAGGAACCCAGTTCCACCTCAGCCTCCCGATTCGCTACGAGGCGGTGGACAGTAAACCCAAGGGTGAGTGACGGACAGATTTACATCCTCATCTTGGTGGACTTCAGCATGAGGCGGTGGACAGTAGACCCAAGGTGTGAGTGATGGGCAGAGTACACCCTCACCTTGGGGGTCCTCAGCGACAGAGGGACCCAGTTCCACATCAGCCGGCTGGAGGAGTCCTTCTCTTCACCACCGGGGGAAGTTCATTCGACATTGCAGAGCGTGTCTAGGACCTGACCTATGTGTGGGAGTGTCCATATGTCCCGGTCAACTCGAACCTCAACGCATCTGACGACTCTTCAAATGTTATGTAAACCTTTTCACACCTCTCTACACTTAAGAACATAACACGACACCTGTACCACCTAAACAATGTCTACATACCCTACACTACACAAGACGTTGCTGTAACATAAATGTAGCGTGTTTACGCTTAGCGTGAACTATTGCTCGGGAATTGTTACCCTCACCTCGGAGTTTTCCTCCAGCCTGAAAATCTAAAGTACTGTAAATGTTGAGGTTTTCCCTCAGTGGCGATTGGCGACTACATCCCGTTGCAGTGTTAGTGTCACACACACACCACAGTGTGAATGTTGAATTGTGTTTCTGGGCTAGGCATTTCTCTTGATTGTATACAGGTGCTGAAATTTTTATTCTCCGAAGAAAATTTTTTCTTAGTAGGGGCGATTGTCATGGGTTGCGTTAGGCTTACCCACGCAACCAACTCCAAAGTTTGTTTTACTAGAGATAAAACACCTGGCGAGGCATAACTGGGACATGTATTTTCAATTAGGTATGTTAGCCAGCCTTTAGGGGGGTGGGCAGTGAAACAGTGTTGTACTGTTCATCGCTTCACACCCAAAAACCTCATTTTAAGTAGTATCCCCTGGACCATGGCATAGTGAAGACATCGTCTCCATCCTCTCCCTCCTGAAAGGGGGCGGGACACCACACTACACCACACAGAGTCCTCCACCGCCACTCCGTCCTGTGAACCGTCGTCGACACGAGACTTAGTGTGTTAACCTAGGTGGTTATCCCCGTGGAAATATCACGTGTGGATGCATGGTTGCAACAAGAGCAATCCAGGCTGGCCTATCAAACCTACAGTAAATGGTTAATTAATTCACGCTTAAAGAGTTCTCCTGCACGACACCCGTCTACAGTGACTGTCAGTGACGCGAGACTATGTGTGGTAACCCAAGAGTACTTTTTGTTGTTATGGCCGTGGAAAGAAGTTCTTGTGATGAAGCCTGGTTGTAACAAAAGCAATCCAGGCTGGCAGTAAATGTATCACTTGAAGAATTAAGGCTCTGTTAAGTCATACCCACAGTAGAGTAATCACATGTGTCTTCAAGTTAAAAATTCCCCCTTTTAGAGGATTAATTTTATTACAGCGTAAACGTGAGTGAATCATATATCCATGCAAATTGTAAATCATTGTATGGAAGCTTGACAAATAAATGTAAGTGCAATTATCTGCCCGTATCTGTGATCCTATCTTATTATTACTAAAGGTAATGACTGAAGTATAACCAATAACTGAGACAGATGTTGAAAATTAAATGAATTCATTAAATCATCATTTATCAAGTATAAATCATGGACTGTTGAGTGGTGGAGTGAACTTCTATGTAGATACGCCATAATCTCCTGTAAGTAATCAGTGTGAAGGTATCGAACTCTACGGTAAGAAATAAGAAATACGACATATTATTATCTTTATATAATATAATCCACTCATACTACCACCGACCTTACTTAAAACCATGACAATTTGTCCCGCCCCCTTTCAGGAGGGAGAGGATGGAGACGATGTCTTCACTATGCCATGGTCCAGGGGATACTACTTAAAATGAGGTTTTTGGGTGTGAAGCGATGAACAGTACAACACTGTTTCACTGCCCACCCCCCTAAAGGCTGGCTAACATACCTAATTGAAAATACATGTCCCAGTTATGCCTCGCCGGGTGTCTTATCTCTAGTAAAACAAACTTTGGAGTTGGTTGCGTGGGTAAGCCGAACGCAACACATGACACATATAATGTATATAATATTAATATAACTTAATGATGTGAATTAGAAATTTTAGGGTTGTCACCAGCGGTTGAGTGTCGGGTGAGCCTTCCTGTCCTGTACTACAAACACAACCATCTGGAGGTTATGAGATGTTGGAATGAACCGCACACTCAGGAGATCATTATGACTGCAGTAAATATAGTTAAAACGACGCCACTCAATGATCTCTACGTCACCTTCCAGGACGACTCGGGTAATCTAGCATCTTATATGTATTAAGAATTCTATGCAGTAGTTTTATTATTTGTGTATTGTTCCTTTCCCTCACTGATCACCTGATATACTTAGATGTCGATCCTGAATCCTAACTTTCAGTTGATTCAGTTGTTGTAAAAGGTCAAAGTGCCGTCTATGTTTATTCTTGTGGCATGTTACCTTTGTTATTATGAAGTATAGAGACAGATATAATAGTTCCTCTTAACTACCTTTACTCTAGCTCATCAGAATAATATATTAAATCCTTTTAGAGATAACCTTGGTGTCCAGGTGAGTGAGTTTGAACTTCCACTCCATGTAGACATTACTGACCATACTGTACATGATTTAGAGAAGAATTAAATAAATTTACATCTGCAGGTAGTTGCCTCCTGAGAGCACTATGGGAAAGTGGTGTGAGGACTAAGATAGTGTCGTCGAAACACTGGTGGCAAAATCTGCAGCAGTTATCCTACGGCAGCACCTCCCAGCACCTGGTTATTGGTCAACACATCTGGATATTACAGGCAATATTACAGGCAGGTGTTTAGACTGTTTCTCTGCCACTGTTCCACCAGCTGCAGGAATATTTTAATCATTACCATCACCCAACCTAACCCCACCAGATAGCATATAAGGTGTTTAATCATGAGGTGAAAATTAACTACCGGGTGGGCCTAATCTTCAGGTGATATCATTTTTCTAGTTATTATTTATGATTTCATTGTTTCTCTTTACAGTATTTCTTCTTCATCATCATCATCATCATCATCATCATCATCGTGGAGGACATTACATTTCTTTTAGTTTATTTTTCTACAAAATCATGTATTGTTTCCTACATAGCCCTGTTTCTTTAGTTTCCTTCATGATACAATACAATACAACAGCTATAGAGATGTTGGTAGATAAATCCTAGAGTCCATTGATTTGTTTAACAGATTAAGTCAAAATTTACCATAGCAATAAATCCTTAAGCTTGAGTGAATTACAAGTACATTTTCCATCTCTAATTATCTTTTCTTACTGCATTCCCTTTTATTCCAGGCAAGGCAGCTGTTTGAGGCGAAGGAACTCAATACGGAGGTGAATATTTCCTATTATGATTATTCAAACATCAGTGGGATTATGACTGTTTCTCTCTCTCTCTCTTTCTCTTTCTCTGTATTGAGCAACTTATTAACAAATTATACGTAGACACGTAAACATTGTCTTTAAAAAGTCTACTGTAATTAATATTCTTGTTACAGAAAACTCGCTGGATATGGTTTGTGACCCCAAACGACCCATCTGACCCTGTCTTTGATTCAGGCATCTTTACTTCCAATGTCAGTTCAGTTTCTGTCTTGTCTTACAATTCCTCCTCCACCTCTGGTTCATCATTGCCACCGAACACCTTCATGGCAACAGCGAGAGAGATATCGCATTTAGTGGATGGAATGATGGTGGGTGTGTTACTCTACGGCGACCAACGAGACTCCTCACTATCTCCAGTCTCTTCATCGTCGGATTTAAAAAGGTTCAGAGGCTGTGATACCATTCTGTTTAAAAGCTTCTTATTTATATGACAGTATTCCTCACTCAGGGATATTCTTTTATTTGAAAGAATGAGGACAAGAGATGTTCCCTGTTGTAAGAGAAGAATTGTACAGTCAGGGAAAAAAGTCCTGTCAGTCCTCCGTCCCATCCATGAACCCTGAGATTCGTGAACCTGTGAATGCAAAACATAACACATTGTTGAGCCCATAGATGGTGCATTAGTTTATTCTCTTTGTCAGACATCAATAAAGACATAAGTTTAGCTGTCAGACATCAATAAAGACATTAAGTTTAGCTGTTTTCGTCAATAGACATCTAATGTAAGATATGATTAAATTATTAGTCATAGAGGCAGAAGTAAATGATTACACATACACCCTTGTAATTGATAATGTAACAACTACTAGGCTACCAGGACCTAGTTGATGTTGTCCTTCAGTTCCTATTCAACTTTAACAGTTTATTCCATATTAAAGGAAATGGGATCCTAGTATGTAGTCATTCTGGTTTTCCTTCTCATTTCTAAAGAGGATTAAAATGTGTCTTTAGTCAAGAGGCAGATCACTAATGGTGAAAAAAATGGGTTGCAGCTTTTCTATAAGAGGACAAATTATAGACGAATTTCAGCTCCTCCATACACCTGCAGACTGAGGCTGGGTTCTGGTGAGAGGGAAGGTCCTGTGGTTATTTTCTTGGATAACCTTCAATGCGATGATGACATTTATCTACCAATTTTTTTGACAATTTTCTACAGTTTGATCTTTTAATGTTTTATGTGTAATTATATTATAATACAGTAATAGTAAACATATACCATGCTGGTGTTCTCATGCTCTTGTATTTACTGTGAACATGATTGCTTGCAGATGGGTGAGCATTGGAGGTGTTGTGTTCAAGGAAGATGGTTCCTGGCAGCTACAGCTGGCGGCGACGGGCATCAACGGTGCTCTCAGGCTCCTCAAGCCTCTCTGGCCCCAGCCAATATATAATTTTAAGGGCCACAATGTCAACATTGCATGTTTGGAGGTCAGTGTCTCATCACCGAGTTGGCTGCCTGCGCAACGCGAGAAGTCCGAGTATCATTTAAATAAAAAAAGATGTGAACATGCTGTAGAATATACAAAAACATCAAGAGTAATTAATTATATGAAAATTGTGACAAAAATTTGTAAATAATTCTGCACCCTTCACTATGGAGACGCCACTTTTAATTTTTTATTTGGCTTACACCAGACGATTTTATTCATTTCAGGGGTGACTCCTTACTGTACACAAGGTGTTAAGGTTCATGTTCATTGTTTCCAGGGCACAGAGACATTTCCTGACTCTTGTTTTCAGCTAAATTAACACAATTATGAAAATTTTCACCAATATTCTTCGACTGAAAACTCATTGGCAATTGTTGTTCACTTCTCATCTTCTCAACAGAAAGCTGGAATTTTTGAATTAAACAATGGAAAAGATCTTGAAGGAGCCTCTGGGTTCATAGCAGAATTGTTGAAGGTTGTGACGAAGCATTTGAACCTGACGGTCACTCTGGTGCCCACCCAGGGGGCCGGAACTGTTAATTCTGATGGCTCCTGGAACGGCGTTGTTGGAGTCATAGCTCGAGGCGTGAGTACTGTACTGTATATTCTTTACCATCTGTTGTATGATATCACACACCTTCAATAATCAAGGCTTTATTCAACTCATAAATCCATATACATCTGCAATAGAACGAAACAAAACCCAATTAGAACAAGAGAACATTTAGAGTAAAGGTAAACACAAATATAATTTATTCCATAATATGACATTATCCATGACATGATGCTTATGCTCGGTGTAAATCTCTGTTTCTTCATCGCCAGCTGCGCTTTAGTAGGCGGACTGGGTGTATTATATACAGTCAAGGGCCAGATATTAGTAAGCGAGACTAAATAATGTATAAACTAGTATGACTCCTCACACTCACCGCCTGAGAAGGGAGAGAGTAGCTAACGTTTCCCTCACGGATGATGGATGGCAGGAGACCTGAACGAACTTCACTCAAGCTAATGCACACTTGGGTTTTGTCCCGACTCTTTGGAAATTCTCTGGTGTACTTTGAAAGAATAATTTAGGATTTTCTGTACTGGAAATGGTCTGAGGGACTTTTGGAGAATTCCACATCTGGGTTATGTGGATCCATGTGTTATAATTTCTTCCAAACAAATATTTTAAGAACTTTTATTTGGTTTTATAATAAAAAATGCAGGAAGCCTTCAGGGATCAGTGAACTGGTTTGTACCGGATAGGATCATTAACTCACTCCAAAAAGTATCTATGATTATGTGTGAGACAATATGACAACGGACGAAGGATTTTGACGACACAAGTCGCAGTGTTCATTTTGAATTCATCGACCCTCTCCATGAAGATACTTCTTGGGGCGAGGATACTGGTCTGTCAAAACAAATGTTATAAATTCACAGTATTTATTATTTATTTTTACTTTTATTCAACCTAGGAAAACTATGCATAGATATATTATAAAAAAGTCAATCCTTCAGTCTTCGATTGGTTCCTAAGTGTTACTCTGAACTACTCTGTACACAGGAGGCGGACATCGGGGCGATGGACTTTATGCCAAGCTTGAAGAGAGGTGAAGTTATTGACTTCTCTGTGAGCATCGGTCAGGACCCCGTCATCATTCTGTCGAGTGCGCCGCTCATCCTCACCAAACCATTCCTCCTCCTCCAGATATTCTCCACTCAGGTAAAGGCAAAAAATACCACTCGTATATAGTCTACATATTTACATCCATAATGAGTATTAACATGAGAGTCAAGGATGGATGTACACTGTACAGTCACAGGAAAATTCTTCTATGTAGACTTTCAAAATCTAAAGCAGTTTAGGTGTAAGAATGGAAAATAATGTGTTCAATTTATGACGGTAACGTTGTCAAATTGTTAATCACGTTGACCACAGCTCTAGTTCTGAAGCATTACCTAGGCCCCATTGTGGGTCGATGACCTGTGCCCGGGAGAGTTATTCCCCGTAAAAATAAAAAAAAGATAGTGAGAAGTGTTGTGTAGGTCAGTGGTCCCCAATGTTTTGTAGGATTTGGGCCACATTTACCATTGTAAATATAGTGGACAAATGTGCATCTCTCTCTCTCTCTTTCTCAAAAGTTGTATCAAATTATAACATATTGTATGTTCATTAATTTTACTCTTACAAATAATCCCCAAAACAGTAGTTAACAATTTTGTAATAAACCTTTGTGGGCTGCATAATATGTTTCTGCCTGCAAACTACAAGTTGGGGACCACTGGTGTAGGTACTCACTCCAAAACGTATCTTCATGGAGAGGTTCGATGAATTTCAAAATGAACACCTCGACTCCTGTTGTCTCGGTAGGGTTGTTGAGATCCTCTGTCCATTGTATCATATTGTCTCACAAAATCATAAAGATACTTTTTAGAACGAGTAGTTTTGTCTTTATATTTACTTAACAACTATATAAACAATTGTCCTTCTCTTAAGGTGTGGGTGGTGATCGTGATGACGGTGATACTAGGAGGCATGTTTATTAGCTGCTTAGCATTTGCTGAATCAGGGATCGACTTGGTGTATAGTGACGATGCCCTGATGCACACAGCTTCTGCCTTCAAGATGTTTGTCTTTCAGAGTGAGTGTTGGTATCAGGTAGCAAAGGTAAACATTGGGCAAAGACCAACCCAACCCAACCCAACCAATACATGAACGCATCTGAAGTTATCGTTCGTTTTTTATACCCTTGCACCCTGAGGTCTCGATACTTTTTGGATTGGCCATTCATATTGTTTTTTTGGTGTTTCTTGATTAACTTCTCTAGAAGTACTGTATTATACACCAGACTTGAATCATTTTAACCCTTGGCTGCGGAGGTTACCCTAAGCCGAATAAAATCATCTGGCGGTAGCCAGAATGAAATGGCAAGTGCGTGAAATGCAGTGAAAGGGTTAAAAGTATAAGAAAGTTATAAATGTTTCACTTTATAATGCATTGAAGGAGAATTATATAGTAACAGCTGTCTTCCATCACTCATCTGTTACCTTAAGCATTGTCTCTAATTCTTTTCCTTCCCCGTCAGGCATCACTCGGCTGCCACTTGGGTCAGGTGGACGGGTCACGGCAGCCTTCCTCCTGCTGGCGGCGCTGTGTCTGGGGTCTGTATACACGGGCTCCATCACCGCCTTCCTTGTTATTCCCTTCAAGTAAGTACATTGGCGAATCCAAGAGGCCAAAGCCGGCACTGCAAACGGCTTCATCTTTTGAAATTTATGCTGCCTATGAGGTGTGGGTCTAGGGAGACAGGAGGAAACGCTGTGTTCAGTGTGACGTACAGTAGTTATTGAGTTAGGTGATGACGGTCTCTTTGTTATGATAAACAAGAAACATAAGTGGAGGAAATAATGTTTCTTAAGTTGATATTTATTGTTTTTGTACCAGCTTGTTATTCATAAGTTAAATGTTAAGAGAAATGGGGTAAAGGAGACAGCGGCATGTGTTTGTTAGTACAGGAGAAAACTGGAGTACCTGGAGGAAACCTGTGATGCTTGGCAGTGAGGGTCACACTGGATAACACCCTTCTCACGTGTGTCCTGGTCAAGCAGGACTCCAATCCTTGACATATCGGTGAGAAAGATGCATGTAACCGCTCTACCACTCTCTCTTCTTCAGGTCAACACCAATCAACTCCATGGAAGATCTTTTGTCCTCAGATGTTATCCCCACCGTGAGGAGCAAGACCAACACCATAACTTATATTGTAGTAAGTGGATAATATATACAGTACTGTTATTGAGGTTAATGGTAGAATTCTTAATGAGTTTGCCTGTTGCTACTTTATTTTATTTCTTCAACAATGCTACTGTACCATGTTAGTTGAGAGGGTTTACATTGGTGTTACATTCTTAAGATAAAGCCTGGGTGGTGGCAGCTTTGAGTTGTAAGTAATTACAAGAGTGTAATGATAAACAACGATGTGGTTCTGCCAGGTTAACCCACAGAAAAAAATATAATTAAATAAAATGGAAATAAACAAATAAGTAAGAGACACTAAAGAAATACAGTAAGTACTTTGAGAAAATGAATTAGAAATTAAGAAAAATAAAATATTTGAAACAAGAATAAAAGAGATATAACCAAGAAGGTTGAAGAAATAAAATAAAGTGACAACAGGCAAACTCAGTAAGAATTCTCCCCAGTACAAATGGTGGCTAATTTTTACAGTCTAATCAGTGTTCGAGTTTGCAATGCATCAAGTAAATTGAAAACATGTCGTAGGATGGCAATCACTCTTTGTGGTGAACAAGCATTTCACACACAGAGTCCCTACTCATATGCTGGTCATTACATTTCAAAGTAGTGAGCAACTGACAGGTTTCTCTCAAATGATTAACAATTTTCTTAAATACAAAACTGACAATAATTTCAATACAGTCATCATATTCTCTGCTGACTGTGAATCAAAGCAATATGGCAGAAAAAGGATTCTCACAAGCATTGTTCACTCTAACTCTCAACTCATTTGACAATTTCACTACAAGTAAATACAGGTGAAGCTTTCAGCATCACTCTCAATGGATCTTGAATGTCTTGGCTATAAGCAGGTATATATATCTTAGTAACAGTAACAAGCACGCATTCATTCGTAATTTTAAATTTACAACAACATGACGATAGAGAAAGCGGACATAGGTTAGGTTAGTTTAGGGTGGTTAATCATTAGGTTAAATAAGTTATGTTCACCTGAGGAATATCAACCCTAACAGTAATGCTATTTGGGGGATAACTTTTCTGAGTGTGTAACACTGGTAACAGTTTCAAGTGTTAGAGTGCACACACACACACACACACACACACACAAGTAATGACAGAGCTAAGAGTATGTAGGTCAGCTGTTGTTTGCATTTACTCCTATTAATATTTTTTTCCTACATCAGAACCAGGAAGGAGGAGCCTTATATGATGTTCGTGAGAGTGTGTTGGTGCTTAGCGGTAAAGAACTTGGTACCCGAGACTTCCACAACAAGATGGCTCAAGGCTCCCATGCTGTTATTGGTATGTGTTCATGTGAATAATTCCTCCTTGGGATCATCTGAAGATAAGCACTCGAACTTATTTCACCTGATGATTAAACACTCTAATGTTACCTGGGGGGGAGCATCAGGTGAAGATAACTGGGGTGTATAATCTTGAGATGATGCTTTCCTAATACAGGTAGTCAGCTCACCTAATTGTTAACAAGGATTATTCGCTGTATATTTTGAACCATTAATGGTACCTCACACAATACTTCATCAGTCCTACTCCATTGTCTGGCTTGCTGTGGTAGAATATAATGGAATTGGGTCCCAAAGGTCTGATGTTCTCAGTCCCAGAAGAGAGAAAGGGAGGGAAGGCAGGGGTAGGTGGGGACTCGGCATGTCGCATAGAGGTGGTGGTTAAAAGTATGGGATTTTCTCTTCACAGACAGACAGCTTCTAATAACAATGTGTTGTAAATAACTCAATACACCAAAACAACCACAAAAATGCCCGTAAAAGTTGAATGTTTAGGGAGATTTCTCACTGTTCCCACAATGCGACCTTGTCAAGTCTTCACCTACACCCCGCTACCCTCCCTCTCTCCTTGCCAAATTATCTTTGTCCATAACTGTACATTCATTTATATGTCACCTTATAAATTCAGTTGTTCTGCACTAACCATATTTATTGCAGATGCGTTTAGTGGAGCTATGGGTCGAGCCAATAAATATTCTCGAAGGGGAGAAAAGTGCAAGTATCACATCAGCCGTGATACTGTGCAGGTCAACTTGGATGCTCTAGGAATGAGGAGGAACAGTCAGTACCTCATCCAAGTCGATTATATGTATGTAACTTTCCTCCGTCACTAGAATTACTCTATTAAACGTACTTGCAATGATAGTCTTTAATGTCACCTAAATAACGGGTACTTCTTTATTTTATTACGAGCATATGAAGCTGATTCTTGTCTTTTTCTTACAGAACTTTTCCAGCTTTCTTTGACAAATAATGTTTAACATTTTTATATTGTCCTGTTTAGTTTTATTATTTTGTAATAATTTTTTAAGAGCTGAAGCTATTAGACTATGCATAAACCTTACAATAATTGTGAGTAAGTATACAGCAACAAGTGAGAAAAGAAAGAATGATTATTTAGTAAAGTCTTATTGTTTATCCGTGATGTTACAGATTGAGGCGACTACAATACTTTGGTATTCTTCAGTTAATGAAACAGAAGCACTCGCGAGTCTTGTGTGAAGCAGAGTTTAAACAGAGTGGACCAAAACCTATGGCGATAATACAGGTTGGTTGTTTGCCAAGTTTATCAACACTCGGCATACCAAAGGACATGAATGTGATGTCTCTAGTTAAATTTAATTAATGTTCTTATAGGGTGTATAAAATACCAAGGGCGTATGTCTAAATATATCACATCAGCTCAATTTCTCAGCTGTATTGTACCATACTGGCGGGGTATCCATCCGGTGAAAGGCACTTGGTATTGAACACCGCTTACGAATTCTCATAAATTAGCATAATCGCCTGGTATCTTCATGCAGGACAACTACGAGTATTTGCCTGGTAGCCATCGGATAAACTTAAAGGCTGTAATGACCACGATGTCGATGGACAGTAAACCAAATGAACGAATGAAATGTAATAGTGTTCTCATTCTTGTCCTTTTCTGCCAGGTATTATTCCTTCTTACTCAATCTGAACCTTTGTCCTCATTATCTTCCCACAACCTACATTATTTACCGAGTATTTACAATATTTGCGAATCTGAGCACTGAACAACCACAAACATAGACAAAAACAAGCACACTCAACAAATTATGTAATAACACATGGATAATAACATTGAAATCCCACCGTGAAAGGTAAAACAGAAAAACAAAACCACTGCTGAAGAGGAGGACCATAGATTACAAGTGAAATACAGTGTTCTTGTTTTCCTGTGTTTTATCTTCCACATAGGGATTTCAGTTGGTCAGTGTTCTATATAATGCTACAGTTTTGGAGACAGCTGAAATTTAGTGCTGAAGTGCCCATGTACCCCACAAGGTAACCAAAGGTGGAATATTGGGGGGGCTGGCTTGGGGTGGGGGTCAATGCCCCGTACCGACCTGCCAGATGAGGGAGCACCTCACCTACCCCTGGATATACAGTACTGTAGGTAATACCAAATATATACAGCATCGAGGTCTACTTCTGCTCGGGGTGAATGATTGCTTAATGTAATATAGTGATGTAATATAGTATAAATTAAATATACTTTTCTATTTATAGAGCAAGAAACATTTCCATCCTAAGCCATGATTATTCCCCTATTTGCTTTTATAATAACCTCACATTGATAAAGCATTCAAGACTATTGATTTGGGATCCTCTTCTCTTTCAGGCACAAGGTCCATTCTTCGTGCTCAGCGTGGGTCTGCTGTTGGCTGCTGTCCTCCTTATTGGTGAGGTGCTGTACGCTCAGTCCTCCTTCTTCCCTGGCTCCTCTCCACAAATTACTGGCCACCAGAGGAATTGTTTTTAGTGAAAATAGATTTCTCTAATCATGTAAAATGCAATGGCATTAACTGTAGCTCCTTATATGACTCACATAAGTAAATTCACCACTATATATATATATATATTGTCTTAAAGTACAGTACTACAGTATATTAAACTAAAAATTACCTTACTTAAATGTTGTAAAAAGTATAAAAAAGTACACAGATATTTGCAAGAATCACATCAAACACAATTCACATAATATAAAAGTAACTTAACTAACCAAATAATAATAAAGGAACCAGCTTGAGAACTGAAACATTACTGCAGTTTGCTTTTGTAAGAGGAATAATACGTGGTGTGTGTTTCTGAAGAGTGGAGAGGTTTACTCAGTGTCTGCCGTTTGAGGCTGTGCGCGATTGACAGTGTAGCTCCTCCCAACATCTGGCAGCCTGTTACTTACCGACACTTGTCACAATGCAGTTCATTTCCAAAACTATGCTCATTATAGTGCACTTTAAGTTATGTTACTCCTATAAGGTATTGCTGCTTGTCAACAATAAAGTTTCCTAAGCATGCTCAGTATTTTAATATTAGATAATTCACTAGACATGAACAATTGTGTTGTAAATTAAGAGACGCAGCTCTAGTGAACTGTGATAACCTTTTTTTGTTGTTATCATTGATCTAACTTGAAGGAACTTCTTGTAAATACTGTATGGGCAATTTGATACAGGAAGAATATTGTACTGTATAAATTCAGGTTTTTGTTCATTGGAAAGAAACAGAGGTACAACACATGACACAGTACAGTGTTTCTCAGAGGTTTAGACAATAAATATTCCTCCTAACTGGTTAATTTTTGTTGAAACATAAAGTCATCAAAATAATTGTCTGGAGTGAGGTGAATATTTGGTTGTGACCCGGGTGGTGCAGGCCAAGGATAAAATATTAGTACAGTAGTGTATTTATGTGATGCTAACTACCTTTAATTACTATACTGTATTACAAAAAATTAAAGAATAACTAGATTTTCCCTACAAAAGTCAGGTGTGCTGAGACAGTAATCCTGACTGTGCCTTGCCAGGACCTGTTTCTCAAGTGACTTTTACATCAACAGCTACAGCAAACATCTGGCTGTGTTGAGGATGGCACTCACCTTACATATAATTACCTGAAAATCAATGGTCATAGTACTCGAGGGATGAAACACCCGTATATCAAGTTTTGTTGAAGTCTAATCACATATGACAGGAGTGTAATGGACGGACGGACATGCCAACAAAGTAAACTCTACTTCATGGCAACTACTAGCTGTAGTAACAGAAGCTGGAACACTGGCAGTAATCCCCACTGGGCATGTACTGTAAGCTTAATAGTACTGTACCCAGATTCGTCAGTAACTCTTCTCTATAGACGAATAACCAAAGACAGGTGATGAACCACCTAATACAAGTTCCCCTGTATTACTATATGCCACTGTCAATATAAAGGAATTTTTTGAGATAACTGATGCTGTAGAAGTCCTTGAAGGTTCATAAGGACACGGATTAATGACTTCTTTATACGGTTACCAAGAGTCCTTCAAAAAGTCTTGATACAATGGCTAGTTTTTGAAGATACAACTCCTACTGTCTTCCTGTGCCTAGTCGTAGTCCTATAGATGTCTACTTGGTCCTTCATGGGAACATGATATTGTAGCTATTAAAGAATTCCTCTGGTTGTTGATGGCCTCAACCTCCATATATCTACTGAGAGTTCTTGGAAGTTATGAGGAAGTAACTGTTGAAGAAGGACTCCACCTCCCAGTCCTCACTGATGTCCAGAGTTTCCAGCACCCTCAGTCTCCATGAAGGTCCTGCGGGAGGATAGTCACGTTAGATGAGACGTGATGGGTTATGAATTGTGTTGACCGCCATAGTAAATTATAGTTGTTGAATGATTTAATATTCTTGGCACAATGTTCTTTATATACCTCAAGTTACACCTGCCCCTCCCCCTAACCTACTCCACTCCCTGCCCCTCCCCCTAACATACCCCACTCCCTGACCCTTCCTCCTAACCTACCCCACTCCCCGACCCTCCCCCTAACCTACCCCACTCCCCGACCCTCCCTCTAACCTACCCAACTCCCTGCCCCTCCCCCTAACCTACCCCACTCCCTGACCCTCCCCCCACCTCCTCCTCACTTTCAGCTCTCACCAAACTCTAGCTTTATGGTCCTGAAGGAGACGGAGTTAGGGATGCCGGTAGCTTCTGGGGGCCCGTCATGACACACCTCAAGGATGTACCTGGAGTCCTCCTTCATCGTCGCCATCACCACGTCCACATACCTGAAAGGCGGCCACACTGTTACCTGAAGGGTGACCACACTTACCAGAGGTGTGACCACACTGTTACCTGAAGGGCAATCACACTGTTCCTAAAGAAACTAATTCAGTATGATGCATTTAAAGGAAATTAACCAAAATTATAAGAAATAACTAATGGAAAGTCTGATTTATTTCGGTGAAAGTATAACTTAAGAGGAAGTTTTTTTAATAAAGTGCAACATTATAAAACATGACTGAGCTGTTATCATCATCACCTCGCTGGACGTCGGCCACAACTCCACGATGCAGAAGCAACAACATTGAGTGACTTAATTGTGTTATCCCAGTATAATACAGACCACCTGAATTAGTTTATTAAAGATAAGATAAAGATGTTATAACTTATTACAACTTGACATTGCTTGTATACAAACTTATAAGAATGTATGGCAAACCTGTGATAATAATGAGCTGCAACTGACAGGTACAGTGATGCTCATATTTTCTGCAAAGTCAACCTAGTAGGAGTCTAAAAGGTGACTCACTGCATCCTGGAGAGTCAACGAGCCTAAGAGATTCACTTCGTGTCAATAAGAAGCCATAAGCCATAAGAAGTTGGAAGTCTACACTAAGGAGGTTGATTGTCTCTGATGTCGTGAGGGTAAGTGTTCCTGTGCGACTTGTTGAGCTAAAGCTATTGGTGGATGTTCCCAATTGGTTATTACAGCTTGGTGTTGCACTGTGATGTATCAGGAGGTGAAATAACAGTTCAATATCAAGATTAGCCGACCATCTGGTAACATCGGTCACCACAATATAAGGAACACCATCCATTAACATCGGTCACCACAGGATATAAGGAACACCATCTATTAACATCGGTCACCACAATATAAGGAACACCATCCAGTAACGTCGGTCACCACAGGATATAAGGAACACCATCCAGTAATGTCAGACACCACAGGATATAAGGAACACCATCCATTAACATCGGTCACCACAGGATATAAGGAACACCATCCAGTAACGTCGGTCACCACAGGATATAAGGAACACCATCCAGTAACGTCAGACACCACAGGATATAAGGAACACCATCCAGTAACGTCGGTCACCACAGGATATAAGGAACACCATCCAGTAACGTCGGTCACCACAGGATATAAGGAACACCATCCAGTAACGTCAGTCACCACAGGATATAAGGAACACCATCCAGTAACGTCGGTCACCACAGGATATAAGGAACACCATCCAGTACCGTCGGTCACCACAGGATATAAGGAACACTATCCAGTAACGTCGGTCACCACAGGATAATAAGGAACACCATCCAGTAACGTCGGTCACCACAGGATATAAGGAACACCATCCAGTAACATGAGACACCACAGGATATAAGGAACACCATCCAGTAACGTCGGTCACCACAGGATATAAGGAACACCATTCAGTAAGATACTTCAAGAGTTAAGAGAAAAATACCCATTTAAGTCAGACAAGTGTTGTCCTCAACATCTGGTATGCAACACTGACTTCTCTCTCACCCAAGTTGGATATTAATGCCCGCGTTTTACCTTACCTATGAGAGCCGAGTTAAGAACATAAGAACATAAGAAAATAAGGAGTCTGCAATAGGCCGGTTGGCCTGTGCATGGCAGCTCCTGTCGAGAGTTACTACCACTCTCTATCATCCAAGAATCTATCTAGCCTCCTTTTGAAACTTTCCAGAGTTCCCGCACTTACTACAAAGTTGCTAAGCTTGTTCCACTCGTCCACCACCCTATTTGTGAACCAGTTTCTTCCTATCTCCCTCCTAAACCTAAACTTATCCAACTTGAATCCGTTGCTCCGAGTCCTATCCTGCTCGGATATTATAAGAACTTTATCTATATCCCCTTTATTGATTCCTTTCACCCACTTAAATACTTCTATCATGTCTCCCCGCACTCTTCGTCTTTCTAGGGAATGCAAGTTAAGTTTCTTTAACCTTTCCTGATATGGAAGGTTTCTAAGTCCCGGAATCATTTTTGTCATTCTTCGCTGCACCGACTCTAGTGAATTTATATCCATTCTATAATAGGGGCACCAGAACTGAACCACATAATCGAGGTGCGGCCTGACTAGCGCAAGATATATTTGCAATAAGACCACTGCACTCTTGTTACTTACACTTCTAGATATAAAACCCAATACTCTGTTTGCCTTATTTCGAACATTAACGCACTGTTTTCTAGGCCGTAGGTCCGGGTTTACAAGTACCCCTAGGTCTCTTTCACAAGTCGACTTCACTAGGTTGATGTTGTTAAGGCTGTATACATTATAAGTATTTGTTCTTCCAATATTAAGTACGCTGCACTTGCTGGTGTTGAATTTCATTTGCCATTTTTCAGACCACCCCTGCAGTTTATCTAGATCCTCCTGTAATGCATTTGCATCCTGCCCTGAATTAATTTGCCGCCCTATTTTGGTGTCATCCGCAAACTTGCTTATGTCACTGCTGATCCCAGTATCTAGATCGTTTATGTAGATTATGAACAAGAGTGGGCCTAGTACTGACCCCTGGGGAACCCCACTGGTTACACGGCCCCACTCAGATTTAACACCATCTACGCTGACCCTCTGCGTTCTATCAGTGAGCCAAGATTTTATCCAATTTAAAACTTTCCCCTCGATACCATGAGCCTTGATTTTTCTCAGAAGCCTCTGATGCGGTACTCTGTCAAATGCTTTGCTAAAGTCTAAGTAAATAACATCGTAATTTTCGTCATTATCTACTACCTCGAAGACTTTCCTAAAAAACGTTAGCAGATTTGTTAGACAAGAGTTACCATTTATGACGCTCTATTTATTCACTAACATTTATTACAGGAATTCCACGAGCCAACAAGTTAAACAGTTTACTATATATTTCTAAAGGAAAAAATAATGTAGTAGTGTGAGGGAGTTTAGTGTGTAGCAGTGTGAGGGAGGTGTAGTGTGTAGTAGTGTGAGGGAGGTGTAGTGTGTAGTAGTGTGAGGGAGGTATAGTGTGTAGTAGTGTGAGGGAGATGTAGTGTGAGGGAGGTGTAGTGTGGGGGAGGTGTAGTGTGTAGTAGTGTGAGGGAGGTGTAGTGTGTAGTAGTGTGAGTGTGGTGTGTGTGTGGTGTGGGGAGGTGTAGTGTGTAGTAGTGTGAGGGAGGTATAGTGTGTAGTAGTGTGGGGAGGTGTAGTAGTGTGGGGGGTATAGTGTGTGGTGTGAGAGGTATAGTGTGTGTGTGTGTGGGAGGTATAGTGTGTAGTGTATAGTGTGTGTGGTGGGGAGGTATAGTGTGTAGTAGTGTGAGGTATAGTGTAGTAGTGTAGGTGTAGTGTGTGTGTGAGGAGTAGTGGAGTGTGTAAAAGTATGAGGGAGGCATAGTGTGTGTGGTGTGAGGAGGTGTAGTGTGTTAGTGTGAGGGAGGTGTAGTGTGGGGAGGTGTAGTGTGTAGTAGTGTGGGAGGTGTAGTGTGTGTGGTGTGAGGTGTAGTGTGTGGTAGTGTGAGGGAGGTGTAGTGTGTGTAGCAGTGTGAGGGAGGTATAGTGTGTAGTAGTGTGAGGGAGGCATAGTGTGTAGTAGTGTGAGGGAGGTGTAGTGTGTAGTAGTGTGAGGGAGGTGTAGTGTGTAGTAGTGTGAGGGAGGTGTAGTGTGTAGTAGTGTGAGGGAGGTGTAGTGTGTGTAGCAGTGTGAGGGAGGTATAGTGTGTAGTGTAATGATTGATTGTCAGACCAAAGCTTACAGCCCAGAATTATGTCACATATAACAACAAGTACACTACAGACCTCGTGGTACCACCACATTCCGGGTTGACACACCTCAGTTCGACCCAAGGGACTTGACCTCGCCCGCTAATGACGTGAGTTAGCCGGGTGACCTACAACCCACCTAACCAAGACACCTGGGCAGGACCACACCTGCACACAGCTATCCAGATCAAACCAGTTTAGTGATAATTGGTTAGAGGAGAAGCCGGCTGGGCCGACCCCATATAAAGGCCCTACAGTCCCGTCCACGGGCATTACCATTCTGATTATCATTCTGATCCTGGTTGTCATTTGAATATTCTGAGGAGACGCTCATTACTCTGGAGATTCTCAGAGTCAAGCCCACCCTCTACCCAGGTCGGGAAGGGGACTTCCCGACCAGACCCCAGCTAAGCAGAAGCCTCTCATAGGAGGCAGCCCAGCCAAGCATCCACTGGGCCTATGTCAGGGTACACGTGAGTCTTGTCAGAACGATTCCTAGGGTGAGTTACCTACTGTGGGTAGTGTATTCATTCAGGTGTGTCCGAGAGTCAGTGTCGAGTAACGTAAAACATAATGTGTTAGTACCCCGATATAATAGTGATATTAATGTGTCCATGTCATTGAGTGAATTTATAAATAGTTGTATCGAAGAGGTGTTTAACAAGTTGTCCCTTTAAGAAGTAATATATGTGTATTGACATACAAGATAAGATAAGCGTATTGACGCTGAGTAAATAACATCCCAGCCACGCTACCAAGTTTCCTATCTTTACATCCTCCTCTCTGTCCCATTATATTGGTGGCAGCGAATTATAACGTTAACCCAGGCCCTCCTCGTCCCTTGTTATTGGTAACAGTGTACTTAACGTAAACCCATGCCCTCCCTCGTTTAGCCATAACACCTGGCTCGTTGTTTGAGCATCATTCGTAAGTGTGTAATAAGAAGTTCCTGCGTAGTAGCGTGAAAAGTGTCCTAGTGTGTCACCGTTACAGCTCAAATAAATGTCTCTCGTCGTGGTATGCGCGAATTTTTACTAGAAATATGTTCAGTGCTTCACGTAATTTCTCAGTATTCCCCGCGATCTGTGACATTCTCAGTAGCCCAAGTGCAGTTTGATTGTTGGTCAGTGTTAAATGTAGCCATTGTGTTTCAGTGATGAAAGCGGTGTCTGTACTAACTGTTATAACTTAACATGTCTTTTAACCTACATCCTCCTCCCTGTCCTAATCCTCACCTCACCCTCCTTACCCTTCCTCCCATCCCTGCCCCGCCCTGCCCCGCCCCGCCGTTCCGTGCCCCGCCCCGCTGTTCCGTGCCCCGCCCCGCCAAGCCCCGGCCTGGCCCGATCAACCACGCCTCGGCTCCTCCCCACCTCACCCGCAGCTCACCGGCCTGGCTTGGCCTGGCCAGCCTCGCCTCGCCCAGCGCCGCCCCGCCCCGCCTTGCCCCACCCCGCTCGTATGACCTCACGTCCTTCTGACCCGCCCCGCCTCGCTTGATCACACTAATCCCCCGTCTTTTGTCCCGTAAGCTATGTGTTGATGATGATGGTTAATATAAAGTAATATTGCGATGAATGCAGAGCTTCACTCAGTGTATTTTTATGCTATTATGATTTGTGATGTACTCTTTGACACGTAGTGATAAATGATATTCTGTGCAGTGCGCAGAGCTTCATTCCCCGACCCAGCCTGATGAGAACATCGTCGTGACGGAAATAATAGTTGCCAAACATTGACGTAACGTATAAAGTGAACATTTTTTTTTGCGAATGTACTTCCAACTGATCCATCATCCCTTTAGGATTGTTTACCTGTCAAATATCACACACAGTACGGCCCCATGCCCAGCTGGACTTCAACCACAGTACATATGAGCAGAGAAGAAGCAGAGTGATGAATGCAGCACCCACCACACACCACGTCACTTCTTTCAAGTCCTCCTTTGGTCTAGGATTAAGAAGATTTTATATTTTTCTACTTTAGGAAGTTAAGGAGTGTGGAATGCAGCGCCACACAATGAACCCTGGTGAGCCCAGCCAGGGAGGGATTCACCACTGTGGAAGGTGTTAGACAGGACGGTTTTTGGTCTCGCCGACACTCACGTACGGAGGGCGAGCCCTGGTTCGCGGAACCTGCCTTACGAGTCATCTAAGGAGATGACAGCCCAAGCAGTGGACCGGCCTTCATCCCGGCCGGAGGGGGCAGATGAGCAGAAAAATTCGTCTGGAATATGAAAATAAAGATGTATAAAGAAATGCAGATGAACAGAAAAATCGTCTGGAATATGAAAATGCTCTAAACATAGAGGAAGCGCAGATGAACAGAAAAATCATCTGGAATATTATAGAAACCAGGAGGAAGTGAGAAGAAGTCAGATGATGTGGTGACAAGACCTACAAAGTGCGGTATTGAAGAAAGAAAAACGTGCTATGTGAAGAAAGAAGACAGAAGACGTGCTGTGCTGACATCAGAAGAAAGTCGCCGATGACAAGGTGGATGATAAGAAGGACCAACCGACTACCGCTGTTGTGCTGCCGGCATTCCCTATTTTCAGATACCAGCTGGATGGAAGACGTGAGCTATGCCTGATCCAACTAATGTACTGATGTTGTTGATGTTGTTGATGTATAATAAAAAGATATGAAACCCCTGACATGTGAAGTAGGAGCATTTTTTGTGTATTTTGAAGTATTTTCTCTGATTTTTGTTATTATTTTTTACAAAGAAGGTTTTCATTTAGTCACTTTTTCTATGCGTTAATTTGATCAATGTTTTGCACTATGAAACACGATGTTGTAGCTATATTACTGACTGAGATGAATTGTTATTTTGACATGGGCTGATAAGGAGATGTAACACCTGTTGTTGTTTTGATTTGCAAGTTTGGTTCGGATACAATGCTAGATATGAAGGATGTTTTTCAGTCTATGTTAACTTGCTATGTTTCCTTTTTCTCCTGGCATAGAAGCTTTGATCTTGGCGGGAGGTATAGTGAGCTGTGTCAGATCAAACTAGTGCCAGTAGAAAAACATACACCTATGAGATTGTTGTTTGTAAATGTGAGACTATGTTATCGCCCCAGGGATTATCTTTGATACCACACGTGATGTTGCTGTCTATATGACACCAGTCTCTGTGGTGAAGCTTTGGTCTTGGCGGGAGGTGTAATGATTGATTGTCAGACCAAAGCTTACAGCCCAGAATTATGTTACATATAACAGCAAGTACACTACAGACCTCGTGGTACCACCACATTCCGGGTTGACACACCTCAGGTCGACCCTAGGGATTTGACCTCGTCCGCTAATGACGTGAGTTAGCCGGGTGACCTACAACCGCACCTAACCAAGACACCTGGGCAGGACCACACCTGCACACAGCTATCCAGATCAAACCAGTTTAGTGATAATTGGTTAGAGGAGAAGCCGGCTGGGCCGACCCCATATAAAGGCCCTACAGTCCCGTCCACGGGCATTACCATTCTGATTATCATTCTGATCCTGGTTGTCATTTGAACATTCTGAGGAGACGCTCATTACTCTGGAGATTCTCAGAGTCAAGCTCACCCTCTCCCCAGGTCGGGAAGGGGACTTCCCGACCAGACCCCAGCTAAGCAGAAGCCTCCCAAAGGAGGCAGCCCAGCCAAGCATCCACTGGGCCTACGTCAGGGTACACGTGAGTCTTGTCAGAACGATTCCTAGGGTGAGTTACCTACTGTGGGTAGTGTATTCATTCAGGTGTGTCCGAGAGTCAGTGTCGAGTTACGTAAAACATAATATGTTAGTACCCCGATATAATAGTGATATTAATGTGTACATGTCATTGAGTGAATTAATAAATAGTTGTATCGAAGAGGTGTTTAACAAGTTGTCCCTTTAAGAAGTAATATATGTGTATTGACATACGAGATAAGATAAACGTATTGACGCTGAGTAAATAACATCCCGGCTACGCTACCAAGTTTCCTATCTTTACACCCTCCTCTCTGTCCCATTATAGTAGTAGTGTGAGGGAGGTGTAGTGTGTAGTAGTGTGAGGGAGGTGTAGTGTGTAGTAGTGTGGGGGAGGCATAGTGTGTAGTAGTGTGAGAGAGGCATAGTGTGTAGTAGTCGTGTGAGGGATGTGTAGTGTGTAGTAGTGTAAGGGAGGTGTAGTGTGTGTGTAGCAGTGTGAGGGAGGTATAGTGTGTAGTAGTGTGAGGGAGGTGTAGTGTGTAGTAGTGTGGGGGAGGCATAGTGTGTAGTAGTGTGAGGGAGGTGTAGTGTGTAGTAGCGTGAGGGAGGCATAGTGTGTAGTAGTCGTGAGGTATAGTGTGTGTAGTAGTGTGGGGAAGGTATAGTGTGTAGTAGTGGGGAGATATGGTGTGTGAGTAGTGTGGGAGGTATAGTGTTTAGTAAGTGGGGAGGTGTGGTGTGGGGAGGCACAGTGTGCAGGTGTGGGGAACAGCAGGTGTGTAGTAGCGTGAGGGAGGCATGGTGTGTGGTAGTCGTGTGGGGAGGTGTAGTGTGTGCACTGGTGTGAGGGTATAGTGCGTGAATTGAGGGGGCTGGGTGTGGCAATGAGTGTGTGAGGAGATATAGTGTGTAGTAGTGTGTGAGGTATAGTGTGTGTAGTAGTGTGAGGAGGTGTAGTGTGAGGAGGTGGTGTGTGGTGTGGGGAGGTGTGGTGCGTGGTGTGTGGGAGGTGTGGTGTGTGTGGTGAGGTGTGGTGTGTGGTAGTGTGGTGTGTGTGATGGTGTGTGGAGGTGT
Organism: Homarus americanus; assembly: GCF_018991925.1. Classification (NCBI taxonomy): domain Eukaryota; kingdom Metazoa; phylum Arthropoda; class Malacostraca; order Decapoda; family Nephropidae; genus Homarus; species Homarus americanus. The sequence continues at coordinate 1,198,011 of NW_024741901.1, read as the reverse complement.
GGTGTGTGTGTGTGGGGAGGTGTACATGTGTGGTGTGAGGTATGGTGTGTGTGTGGTGTGGGGAGGCATGGTGTGTAGTAGTGTGGGGAGGTGTGAGTGTGTGTAGTGTGGGGAGGTGTAGTGTGTAGTAATGTGAGGGGTATAGTGTGTGGTGTGAGAGAGGTGTCGTGTAGTGGTGTGGGGAGGCATAGTGTGTAGTGAGTGTGGGGAGATGTGGTGTGTATGGCTGGTGTGAGGGGTATAGTGTGTGAAGAACAGGGTATAGTGTGTAGTAGTGTGAGGACGGTATAGTGTGTAGTAGTGTAGAGGGAGGTATAGTGTGTAGTAGTGTGAGGTGTGGTGTGTGTGTGTGGGGAGGGTATAATTGTGTGGTGTGGGGAGAACAATTGTGCAAGTAGTATGGGGGAGGTGTAGTGTGTGTGGTGTGTGGAGAGGTATAATTGTGTAGTAAGTGCTGAGGTGTAGTGTGTAGTAGTGTGAGGGAGGTGTAGCGTGTAGTAGTCGTGTGAGGGAGGTGTAGTGTGTAGTAGTGTGAGGGAGGTGTAGTGTGTAGTAGTGTGAGGAAGGTGTAGTGTGTGGTAGTGTGAGGGAGGTGTAGTGTGTAGTAGTGTGAGGGAGGCCTATCATATGCTGTGTCCTGCCTAGAAGGAGAGTTGGCAGTGAATGGTTGTCAAGGACAGTTGGTGCCAACGACTGTCTTGACAGATATTGCAAGTCAATATCAGTCCCATTCATTGACAACTGGGACAAGTTCTATGGCAGAAGGGACCTTTATGCTAGGGATGGGGTGCACCTGTCTAGGGATGGAGTAGCAACCCTGGCTGGGGCTCTAGAGGGGGCAGTTCAAAAGATATCCAAGTCTTTAAACTGCGAAGAGAACATATGGGCACGGGGGTGGAGGAGACTGCAGTGGGAGCGGGTAAACAAGGTGAAAGATTACAGGGAAATAGTGTTAGGAATGATGACAAAACTAAATTAGACAGGGAGTTTAAAACCAAACGCGGTAAGGGGAGGACTCAGAACACGACTAACTTAAATGCATACTACGCGAACAGTAGAAGTATGAGAAACAAAATGGATGATATTAGGGCCTTGGTATGTACCGAAAAAATCGATATAATTGCATTCACTGAAACATGGATCAACCTAGAAACACGTGAATTACCATTCGAATACCAAATTGCGGGTTACAAACTGTTCCATACCGATAGGCAGACCAGGAAAGGAGGTGGAGTAGCAATCTATGTTAGGGATAATCTGAAGTGTGAAATAAATAAGGAAATAAAAACTGAGAGGAATACAGAAACAATTTGGATAGAATTAAGCGACGGGCGGGAAAAATTAATCACAGGAGTAATATATAGACCCCCCAATCTTGATAGCGTCAATGAGCGACTTATCTGGGATGAAATCATGGGAGCTTCCATACACAACAAAGTCTGTATGAGCGACGCTTATGGCCAAATAAGATTGGACTGACTACGGGTAACTCAAGATCAGAGGATTTTCTCGAGAGCCCGATCCAGGACTGTTTCCTAAGTCAACCTTAACCGAACCCTGCGGGGTAATATGCTGGATTTGGTTCTGTCGAACAGAGAAAACCTCATTAACAATATCGAGTAGGGAACGAACTTTATGAGCAAGCGATCACAAGAAATTCGATTCCAGTTAGATTTTCAGGGCAGACGTAAGGAAAATTCCACTAAAGTACCAGATTTCAGAAGGGCAAACTTTGACAGTTTAAAGAGGCAACTGAGAGAGGGGGTGTCGCGCTTGGCCATGAACCTGACAGATGACACTGACCTGATAACGAGATCTGAGATTGCCGAGTTCCACGACAATTTAAATAGTGAGTTACTTAATGCACAAAGGCAGAACATACCATACAAAAAACTCAGATCAGACAACAATGACCCTAAATGGATAAATAATTATTTAAAGAACATCTTTGGCCAAAGGAAGGCTATAGGTAGAAGGATAAATCGTGGCGAAATTCACCTACGGAACTATTATAGGGTATTGGCGAGTAGGGTTAAAACCGAGATAAGGAAAGCAAAGAGGAATAATGAGGTAAGGATAGCAAGGGAGGCAAAGACAAACCCCAAAGGATTCTACCAAATTTATCAAACTAAAACACGAGAAAAGATTGGACCAATACGGTCAGACTCCGGCGAGCTCACTGATAACGACGGAGAAATGAGCAATAATTTGAATAAATATTTTTCAACAGTTTTCACCACCAAACATGATACCCGAGGCACCGACTCTATTCAGAGATAGTGAAGAAAACAAATTAAGTGAGATAGTAGTGACTAGTAACGATGTTAGTAAGCAAATAGACAAACTAAAGCCTAATAAGTCACCTGGTCCCGATGAGATATTTGCCAGAGTATTAAAGGAATGTAAGGAAAAACTTAGTATGCCCTTAGCAAAGTTGTTTAACATGTCCTTAAAAACAGGTGTAGTACCAGAATCCTGGAGGATAGCGAATGTAATACTGATTTTCAAGAAGGGGATAGATCACTATCCTCTAACTACCGCCCAATCAGTCTAACATCAATAGTAGGCAAATTACTGGAAAGCAATCATTTCAAACTCTATTCGAAATCACCTGGAGAAGCACCGATTGATCAATGATTCCCAGCATGGCTTCACAAGCGGACGTTCTTGTCTAACTAATCTATTAACATTCTTTTCATCAGTTTTCGAATCGGTGGACGAGGGGCACAATTATGATGTGGTATATCTCGACTTTAGCAAAGCCTTCAACAGAGTCCCCCACGAAAGACTAATTAGAAAGGTAGAAGCTCATGGCATCAAAGGTAACATCCTTAAATGGATTAGGGCATGGTTACAGGACAGGAAACAGCGAGTGAGCATTAATGGCACTAAGTCCCATTGGAGCAACGTCACAAGTGGAGTTCCCCAAGGCTCAGTACTTGGACCATTATTATTTATTATATACATAAACGACATAGATATCGGCATAGACAGCAACATAAGCAAATTTGCTGATGACACTAAAATAGGACGTGTTATTAAATCTGACGAGGACTCAGCAAAACTACAGGAAGTCTAAACAAATTTTTCGAATGGTCTGAAAAATGGCAGATGAAATTCAACGTCGACAAATGTAAAGTACTCAGTATAGGAGATGTAAACAGGGAAACCAGATACCAGATGAACAACGATGCCATAGAGAAATCCGACTGCGAGAGAGATTTAGGAGTAATGATAAGTAGGAACCTTAAGCCAAGTAAACAATGTGTTTTTGCTCGTAACAAGGCTAATAAAGTACTTGGGTTCATACAAAGGAGTGTTAGTTACAAGACTAGCGAGGTCATCCTAAAACTATATCTTGCTCTTGTGAGACCACATCTGGATTACGCAGTTCAGTTCTGGTCACCGTATTACAGAATGGATATAGAATCCTTGGAAAGAATTCAGAGGAGAATGACAAGACTAATCCCGGGCATTAGGAACCTTGAGTATAGAGACAGGTTAAATCATCTTAATTTGCACTCCCTTGAGAGACGTGGAGGGAGGGGCGACCTGATAGAGGTGTATAAGTGGAAGGCAGGGCTAAACAAAGGGGACATTACAAAGGTACTCAAATTATCCAACCAGGAGCGAACTCGTAACAATGGTTTTAAATTAGACAAATTTAGATTTAGGCGTGAAATAGGTAAACACTGGTTTGGAAACAGAGTAGTGGATGAATGGAACAAGTTACCAAATATCATCATTAACTCGAATACGCTGAATTGCTTCAAACAGAGGTTGGATGCTCATATGAGCAATAGGGGTTGGGTGTAAACGGGACTGCCCAGTATGGGCCAATAGGCCCGCTGCAGTTTCCTCCATTCTTATGTTCTTATGTTCTTAGTGTGTAGTAGTCGTGTGAGGGAGGTGTAGTGTGTAGTAGTGTGAGGGAGGTGTAGTGTGTGGTAGTGCGAGGGAGGTGTAGTGTGTGTAGCAGTGTGAGGAAGGTATAGTGTGTAGTAGTGTGAGGGAGGCATAGTGTGTAGTAGTGTGAGGGAGGTGTAGTGTGTAGTAGTGTGAGGGAGGTGTAGTGTGTAGTAGTGTGAGGGAGGCATAGTGTGTAGTAGTCGTGTGAGGGAGATGTAGTGTGGTGTGAGGGAGGTGTAGTGTGAGGAGGTGTGGTGTGTAATAGTGTGAGGAGGTATAGTGTGTAGTCGTGTGAGTATAGTGTGTAGTAGTGTGAGGAGGTATAGTGTGTAGTGGTGTGGGGAGGTGTAGTGTGTGTGTGTGAGGGGTATAGTGTGTAGTAGTGTGGGGAGGTGTAGTGTGTGGTGTGTGTGAGGGAGGTGTGTGTGTGTGTGGTGTGAGGTGTAGTGTGTAGTAGTGTGAGGGAGGTGTAGTGTGTAGTAGTGTGAGGGAGGCATACTGTGTAGTAGTCGTGTGAGGGAGGTGTAGTGTGTAGTAGTGTGAGGGAGGTGTAGTGTGAGGGAGGTGTAGTGTGTAGTAGTGTGAGGGAGGTATAGTGTGTAGTAGTGTGAGGGTGGTATAGTGTGTAGTACATAAGAACATAAGAACATAAGAAAGTGGGATACTGCAGGAGGCCGACTGGCCCATGCAGGGCGGATCCCTTTCACACCCATCCCAGCACTTCCATGTGCCTATCGAACTTCGTCTTGAAGCTCCCTAGCGTCCCCGATCCTACTATAGCACTCGGTAGCCTATTCCCCATATCCACAACTCTATTACCAAACCAGTGCTTGCCTATATCCTTTCTGAATCGGAATTTATCTAATTTAAAGCCATTTGTTCTAGTTATTTCGTTATTACTGAGCTTCAGAACATCTTCCATTTTACCCTTGTTAATCCCACTTTCCCACTTGAACACCTCTATCATATCTCCCCTAACTCTACGCCTCTCTAATGAATGCAAGCCTAAGCTTTTCAGTCTTTCTTCATATGGAAGGTTTCTAATATTATGGATCATTTTTGTCATTCTTCTTTGCACTCTCTCCAAAGAATCTATGTCCATTCTATAATAAGGACACCAGAATTGAACTGCATAATCCATGTGTGGCCTCACTAATGCTAGGTAAAGTTTCAAGATAACGTCAGCAGTTCTGTAACTCACACTCCTAGATATGAACCCAAGAATCCGTGCTGAGAAGAATGAATTAAGTTGAATGTTTCAAGGTGGCTTCTGATTTTCGTAGCAATAATTGACTCTAGCAACTTGCCTATGATTGACGTGAGACTAATGGGACGGTAATTTGATGCAATTGATTTATCACCTTTTTTGAAAATCGGAACTACATAGTAGTGTGAGGGAGGTATAGTGTGTAGTAGTGTGAGGGAGGTATAGTGTGTAGTAGTGTGAGGGAGGTGTAGTGTGTAGTAGTGTGTGGGAAGTGTAGTGTGTAGTAGTGTGAGGAAGGTATAGTGTGTAGTAGTGTGAGGGAGGCATAGTGTGTAGTAGTGTGAGGGAGGTATAGTGTAGTAGTGTGAGGGAGGTATAGTGTGAAGTAGTGTGAGGGAGGTGTAGTATGTAGTAGTGTGAGGGAGGTATAGTGTGTAGTAGTGTGAGGGAGGTATCGTGTGTAGTAGTGTGAGGGAGGCATAGTGTGTAGTAGTGTGAGGGAGGTGTAGTGTGTGGTAGTATGAGGGAGGTGTAATGTGTAGTAGTGTGAGGGAGGTGTAGTGTGTAGTAGTTTGAGGGAGGTGTAGTGTGTAGTAGTGTGAGGGAGGCATAGTGTGTAGTAGTCGTGTGAGGGAGATGTAGTGTGTAGTAGTGTGAGGGAGGTGTAGTGTGTAGTAGTGTGAGGGAGGTGTAGTGTGTAGTAGTGTGAGGGAGGCATTGCGTGTAGTAGTCGTGTGAGGGAGGTATAGTGTGTGGCAATTTATCCTTCTAGTTTGCCTTCATATTTTATTTATTGCTTATCCCTTTCAGGTTTCAATCTCCCTCTCCTTCACTTTGACCAGAATATCTTTATATAATTTTCATCTACCACACCAGAGAGAGAGAGAGAGAGATAGAGAGGGAGAGAGAACATAAAACAGGTGTGTTTCTCAGGCAACTGAACAGAGATAAAACCCTTTACAAAGACTAACAAATATTGGAGTCCTGTAAAGTATTCCCAGGAACTTCTTATCAATTTCATCAATGTTTATACTAGACATAAAACTTTTAATAATACGCGTGAATTCGGTCTTCTGGACAACGTGTGCAGTGGTAAATTGTTTAACAGTCAGTGCTCGGGGCTGTGTTACTGACAACTGTGGCCTCTACATAATAATGCCTTAAATACAGTAAACTAAGCTTTGAATGTACAGTAGGAAAAGGCACGTAGTATTCATACTCGTGGTCATAGAAGTGTTAGAAGAGGTGATGTCTGAAGGAACAAGAGTATTTACTATCCCAGGTACTGCATTGTCTGTATGAGGAAAGTAAACCTAGATCCAGCCACTTGCTTGCTATCAAAACTCTTACCAAACTAAGTAATGCGCTACTCCCAAACACCAGCTTATTTTTTGTTTTTATAATCTCAAGCAGTAAGGGACTTAACTTGAGAAATCATAAACGAATTAGTTCCTTGAGGTTAACTAAATGTCTTCATAACACACATGAGTTATTCTTTATGTTTGATTCATTTTATCATCGTATTCATAACTTATTTTAACATGTATTATTATAGTTATATTTTCTGCTTGGTAGTAATTTCCACTGTATCAATAATTAATTATTCATATCATTATTATCTTGAATAGTTTAACGAAAGATAAACTAATCTTTGCCTGATATGAGTAGATCATGGTAGTCTTCTCATTTCATATCAGACACTGAGGGGAATTCCAATCTCATCTCTCAAACAATATCTCAAAATAATCACAAACATCCTAAGAAAATTATGACAGGCTATGTGATCAAACTTCTCTTTTTTTGTCGGTTTAACAAGTTGAATATTCAATAGCCTAGAATTACCATATGTTTGGTGGGCTTAGCAGGAGGGACAGGGTAAAGAGGGCGTATACAGCGGCGAAAACAACACACGATAACTCACATCAATTGCTGAATTCTGAGGTTTGTTTATTTTCTTAATGAGCAACAGCGAGGCTAGAAATATATGCAGACAGACGAACCAATATTGGAACTGTTTTACCCACAGTTGTCGGAATAGTTTGAGATTTTACATCAATAAAAAAATCTTAAAACGAGCAATTATTTGTCTATGTTTAATTGGTATATTAAGATATGAACGAGTAGACAAAATGTTAAGTATAATATTAGCCTTCCACATTTATAAAATTCAATGGGTTGCCTTTTCTGACCACACGGGCTGCCGAGTCACGGCTTAACACGGTCAGTGCCCTACATGTTAATCTTCGACTTTAACCAATGCATTTTGACGCTTTTAGCTTTGGTCATAATCATAATGAGTGCTTTTAACATAAACTTGACCTTTGAGTTTCCAAAATGACCTTGACCTTCTTTATTAAGGATAAAATATTACAGCAATCTCAAACTTATAAAAAAAAGCATATTTACCTCCAATATCTTTGAATTTTAAACAAACTGCTGTGACATCATCACCAACGGGTGTGACGCCACCACCAACGAACAGTGCTAAATCCGATTGGAGTAATGTCACTAGTGGAGTACCCCAAGGCTCAGTACCTGGACCATTATTATTTCTTATATACATAAACGACACAGATATCGGCGTAGACAGCAACATAAGTAAATTTGCTGATGACACTAAAATAGGGCGTCTAATTAAATCTGACGAGGACTCCGCAAAACTACAGGAAGATCTAAACAAATTTTTCGAATGGTCTGAAAAATGGCAGATGAAATTTAATGTGGACAAATGCAAAGTACTTAGTCTAGGAGATGTAAACAGAGAAACCAGATATCAGATGAACAACGATGTTATAGAGAAATCCGACTGTGAGAAAGATTTAGGAGTAATGATAAGTAGGAATCTTAAGCCAAGTAAACAATGTGTATTTGCTCGAAACAAGGCTAATAAAGTACTTGGGTTCATACAAAGGAGTGTTAGTTACAAGACTAGCGAGGTCATCCTAAAACTATATCTTGCTCTTGTGAGACCTCACTTGGATTACGCAGTTCAATTCTGGTCACCGTATTACAGAATGGATATAGAATCCTTGGAAAGAATTCAGAGGAGAATGAAGAGACTAATCCCGGGCATTAGGAACCTTGAGTACAGAGACAGGTTAAAGCATCTTAATTTGCACTCCCTCGAGAGACGTAGAGTGAGGGGCGATATAAATGGAAGTCAGGGCTGAACAAAGGGACATTACAAAGGTACTCAAACTATCCAACCAGGAGCGAACTCGTATCAATGGTTTTTAGATTAGACAAATTTAGATTTAGGCGCGAAATAGGTAAACATTGGTTTGGAAATAGAGTAGTGGACGAGTGGAACAAGTTACCAAATATCACCATTAACTCGAATACGCTGGATAGGTTCAAACATAGGTTGGATGGATATATGAGCAATAGGGGTTGGGTGTAAATGGGACTGCCCAGTGTGGGCCAATAGGGCCGCTGCAGTTTTCTCCATTCTTATGTTCTTATGTTCTTAAGAACTACAGTATATCGGAAAATAACCGATATTATTATCAGACAAATAATAGTTCAACTGTGGCTTCTTTCCCCATAACAAACAATTTCGAATCGTAAGCTGTTACACCCAGCATTCTGAAGTCATTATTTTTTACGATATGGTTATACCTCTAAGAGTGTTCTGTAATGGAGGACTTATGGATTAATTTTACCCTCTGTTTGCGATAAAAGAAATTTCGTTATGTTTGCCTATTCGAAAGACAAGATGTCAATTGAAACCACAACAATAATTTGGAGAAGATTTGTTGATTAAGTTGAGGATGAAGACCGTCTGTACAAACATCTGTGTAACACTTTATTTTAACAAACATTTTCTTAAATTACAAAAGTTGTCTCAAAAATTAGTTATTGTAAACAATGTGTCACTGATGTTGTTACTTAAGGTTCCTTACGCCGAGATAAATGGTTGAATTGTGGTATTTATAATGAAGCACAGAGGAAGACCATCTCCCTAATGGCCTCTCTCACTGTTATCTTAAACACACTGACAAACAACAAAACTTGGTGATAACATTAGTTTTTAATGAGAGAAATGTATCAAGTTTGGCGATAAAACCTGAGCATGTTGACACTGTAAACTAAACTTACCATCACCACAACACTGGCATTACTCACCATCACCACAACACTCGCAGTACTCACCATCACCACAACACTGGCAGTACTCACCATCACCACGACACTCGCAGTACTCACCATCACCACGACACTGGCATTACTCACCATCACCACAACACAGTACACCATCACCACGGCACGCAGTACTCACCATCACCACAACACTGGCAGTACTCACCATCACCACAACACTGGCAGTACTCACCATCACCACGACACTCGCAGTACTCACCATCACCACGACACTGGTACTCACCATCACCACAACACTCGCAGTACTCACCATCACCACAACACTGGCAGTACTCACCATCACCACAACACTGGCAGTACTCACCATCACCACAACACTCGCAGTACTCACCATCACCACAACACTGGCAGTACTCACCATCACCACAACACTGGCAGTACTCACCATCACCACGACACTGGCAGTACTCACCATCACCACAACACTGGCAGTACTCACCATCACCACGACACTGGCAGTACTCACATCACCACAACACTGGCAGTACTCACCATCACCACAACACTGGCAGTACTCACCATCACCACTACACTGGCACTATCCACAGGTAAAATAGGAAAAGGAAATGATTTTACTGACGTTTGTTTCGTCTCGTTTGTGTAATTAACAATGACAAAAAGAATCATACAACCTATGTACATTTTTGGTTTCGGAATTTTCATTTCGTTTAAAATTTCCTATATAGAAAAATACATGTATGTATTCCACAGCAAGAGTTTGTATTTATTGAGATTGATGCGAATTTGATATTTACTCACATATATATTTTGTCACATTGCCAGGTAAGAGAACCTGGGGCCCACAGTGGCTGGTAGACTTTTGTGTCCCTCTGGCTCTTGTACGGTGAGTCATCATCTCTGGAAACAAGTTAATCTTACCTGGAAATTAATGTAATTGTTCCTCTTGTCATTTGGATGTTTACAACTGGAGGGGGAAGCAGGAATTTGATGTCAGTTGTGCCGAGGAGGTGCGTGTTGCAGGCGGTCGTCTTGGGGGAAATACCGTATTGTTTTGATGTCTGACAGAGCTAAGGATATGTTCCATCCTGCTGGCATAACAACGTCTTCACTATTGAACGCGTCTGTATTCTTTTTGAGAAGTCTATATTCAATTTTTAACGCTAGTTTGGCCATTTATATTTGACGTTTTCATCAGTCAACAAGATTAACTGATTGATTGACTGAGTCAACCAGCCAACTGTCAACTGCGTATAGGCATTTTCCGTTATTAAAAAACGCCCAATAGGTATTTTCAACTCTTTCTTATAACGTTTTAAGGATCATAGTTAAAGACCAAGTTCATCTCAGATGATTTAGGATGTTTGACAACTTATTCCACTGCAGTAGTTGTGGACTACTGATTTTAACTTTTAGTCACAGCTTCAGTATTATGTCTAACACTGATCCGTTTAAGGAAGGAATTACTAAAATATATATATTTTTTGTTCTTATGTGAGAGTGATTTTCAAGATCACTTATCTGAGGCCAAATTTAGAACCAAACTTATACTTTTCGGAGACCCTCGCAAGAGTCTTTTGTAAAGTCACCTACGAAAGCTAAACTTTAAGGGACGTTTTCCAAGACCAGTTTTGGGAACAAACTTTTCACTGGTCTTCTCAGAAAAAAAAATCATGAGAGATATTTCAAAGCACTACCAGGTAGTAGGTAGTAGGCAGCTATCAAACAGGGAGGTACTACCGCCTGGGAAGATATTGGAGGCATAATGTATTGTCTAATGGTAAACCCTGCTGCCCTATGACATCACGAAAATTGTGACCAAGTCCCAGGTTGCTGATCTGACTTTCTGCCTCATTTACATACATTTGCAGGGTCTCAATTGTTTCTCTTACTATTGACAACACAACATACATATTTCGTTTCTCACTATTGATCTTTTTTCATTGTTGTATTTTATTATTATAATTGTTATTATTATTATTATTATTATTATTATTATTATTATTATTATTATTATTATTATTATTATTATTATTATTATTATTATTATTATTATTATTATTATTATTATTATTATTATTATTATTATTATTATTATTATTATTATTATTATAATTATTATGCAATTTTCGCCCCCGAGGCTCCGATGTGGGTCAGTTACCTGTGCCCGGATGGGCTAATCTCTGTAAAAAAAAAAAAAATCTAAGATTTGTAGCTAATGAATATTTATTTGATATTAATGTATTACCGTGGAGTGCGGAGGCCGAGTATTGGTTGGCATCCAGGTCACCCCTGGTCCACCTGATTATAAACCGATATCTAACGTTGCAACCGAGGAAGAGGAAGATGGCAGAGTGTAATGCTACCACCTTGTGTGCCGAAAAAAAGGCTTAGTGTACAGTGTGCTGTATCCACACTGCCTCTAACAGGTCGTAAGGTCCATGATATTCACATTCAGTGCATCAGCCGATAATTTTATTCTTCTGCAAATTCCAACAGAGGAAAGTCCATCACCATTTAAATAGACGTAGAATGTGCTTAATGTCTTGTTTACTTTTGACACTTTTTCTTATTGATCTTCTAAGATGTACAGTATTTAGACATCTTCAGAGCAAGGCTAAAGAGTCTTCAACCTTTGTATATATTTAAAGGCATACAATCCGTTTATGAAAATCCAAACGTGAACTTTGTAAAACTGAAGAGGTTGGTGGAATACTAGATTTGCTCTCACTTTCTGATGTAGAGGAAGCGAACCACTACCAAACTCAGCTTTACTCTATATAATCGTCTGGTTCCTGATTTATCGACGGCCTGTGATAGTGGTTCAATCAAAACCTTTCATCGTTACGGAAAAAGTCTCATGTATATCTTAATAGTTGTGTGGATTGTGAGGTGATGAGCTTCCTTTCCTTCAGTAGTTAATAGAGTAACGTAGGAAACGCCTGACGTTTTTTAACATCTTTCATGGATTAAGTAAAGGTGATTGACTTTCTTTGGTTTGTTTGTAGTCCGTCTAAAATACTAAACCACACAATATACCAGACAGCTCACTGATAACGACGGAGAAATGAGCAATAATTTGAATAAATATTTTTCAACAGTTTTCACCACCGAAAATTTAAACATGATACCCGAGGCACCGACTCTATTCATAGATAGTGAAGAAAACAAATTAAGTGAGATAGTAGTGACTAGTAACGATGTTAGTAAGCAAATAGACAAATTAAAGCCTAATAAGTCACCTGGTCCCGATGAGATATTTGCCAGAGTATTAAAGGAATGTAAGGAAGAGCTTAGTATGCCCTTAGCAAAGTTGTTTAACATGTCCTTAAAAACAGGTGTAGTACCAGAATCCTGGAGGATAGCGAATGTAATACCGATTTTCAAGAAGGGGGATAGATCACTATCCTCTAACTACCGCCCAATCAGTCTAACATCAATAGTAGGCAAATTACTGGAAGCAATCATTTCAAACTTTATTCGAAATCACCTGGAGAAGCACGGATTGATCAATGATTCCCAGCATGGCTTCACAAGCGGATGTTCTTGCCTAACTAATCTATTAACATTCTTTTCATCAGTTTTCGAATCGGTGGACGAGGGGCACAATTATGATGTGGTATATCTCGACTTTAGTAAAGCCTTCGACAGAGTCCCCCACGAAAGATTAATTAGAAAGGTAGAAGCTCATGGCATCAAAGGTGACATCCTTAAATGGATTAGGGCGTGGTTACAGGACAGGAAACAGCGAGTGAGCATTAACGGCACTAAGTTCCATTGGAGCAACGTCACAAGTGGAGTTCCCCAAGGCTCAGTACTTGGACCATTATTGTTTATTATATATATAAACGACATAGATATCGGCATAGACAGCAACATAAGTAAATTTGCTGATGACACTAAAATAGGACGTGTTATCAAATTTGACGAGGACTCGGCAAAACTACAGGAAGATCTAAACAAATTTTTCGAATGGTCTGAAAAATGGCAGATGAAATTCAACGTCGACAAATGTAAAGTACTCAGTATAGGAGATGTAAACAGGGAAACCAGATACCAGATGAACAACGATGCCATAGAGAAATCCGACTGCGAGAGAGATTTAGGAGTAATGATAAGTAGGAACCTTAAGCCAAGTAAACAATGTGTTTTTGCTCGTAACAAGGCTAATAAAGTACTTGGGTTCATACAAAGGAGTGTTAGTTACAAGACTAGCGAGGTCATCCTAAAACTGTATCTTGCTCTTGTGAGACCACACCTGGATTACGCAGTTCAGTTCTGGTCACCGTATTACAGAATGGATATAGAATCCTTGGAAAGAATTCAGAGGAGAATGACAAGACTAATCCCGGGCATTAGGAACCTTGAGTATAGAGACAGGTTAAAGCATCTTAATTTGCACTCCCTTGAGAGACGTAGAGCGAGGGGCGACCTGATAGAGGTGTATAAGTGGAAGGCAGGGCTAAACAAAGGGACATTACAAAGGTACTCAAATTATCCAACCAGGAGCGAACTCGTAACAATGGTTTTAAATTAGACAAATTTAGATTTAGGCGTGAAATAGGTAAACACTGGTTTGGAAACAGAGTAGTGGATGAATGGAACAAGTTACCAAATATCATCATTAACTCGAATACGCTGGAGCTTCAAACATAGGTTGGATGCTCATATGAGCAATAGGGGTTGGGTGTAAACGGGACTGCCCAGTATGGGCCAATAGGCCCGCTGCAGTTTTCTCCATTCTTATGTTCTTATGTTATGTTCTTAGATGTGTGGAGACTGTTGGTAGCTTTGGTTTAGTCCTGATCTGGATTGTGCGTCCTGAGACAACACACACGTCTTCGACAGGGTTGACTTTCGGAATATAATTTAAAGTGTGTTCTATTTTTATTTGTTATATTTGATAGAGATATATCTTATTTCCGTTTCTTTCCGGTTTGGTTGCTTTTCTTTATTAAGCAAATAAAGAGGGATAAACAATATAAACAAATCTGGATACTTTTTACCACCAGTTGACTGACACCACTTTGAGACATTGTTGGCGTGTTTTGAGGGTTCAGGAACAGATTTTCGATACATCAGACTCAATCATCCAAAAACGAGTCATTATACGAACTAAAATATTGGCACTATAATCTTGTGTAATATATTGCCTTATACTTTATAATTAGAACAGATGAATACAAAGATCTCCAAAGCTACATGTATAGATTAGAAAAAAGTTGCGTAAAACATGACCAAACTCAGTCCTTATAACACTGGGACGAGGTTAGGCCGGTTGGCGCAAGTCTTTGCATCTGCTTCGTTTCGCTGTTTCGGATTCACGAGACTGTCAACAAAGGCCTCTAACAAGACGAAAAATACGCAATGCTGCCTCTGCTTAGTGCCGGTAAGGGAGTGTACGGGAGCATAGAAAAACAAATAACCTGTGAAGTGACTAAAATTGACGGAGACTGAAAAGTATCGTCAAGTGTTTGTCCAGTGTAGTAAAGTGTTTGTAAGTGTCATGAAGTGTATCGAGTGTCACAAAGTGTTTATAAGTGTCGTAAAGTGCATCAAGTGTTATAAAGTGTTTAAAGTAAGTGTCTCAAAGTGGTCTTTATTATCAAAAAGTGATTTTAAGTGTCACGTTATGTCACCCCTAAAAATCATGTAATATCCAAAAGTCTTATAAAGTGCTTTTAAGTGCCAGTATGTCTGATAAAGTGTCATTAAGTCTAATAAGTGTCGTATTGTGTCGCAAGATATGGTGTATAATAAAAAATTACTATGGAGTGTCTGAGGTGTCATGAAGTGTCCAAAGGTGTCAAAGTGTCCTAAAGTGTCATAAAGTATCAGTGTTCTAAAGTGTTGTAAAAAGCCTTATAGTGTCATAAAGTGGTATAATGTGTTATAAAGTGTCCAAGCAACATACAATAGTGTTATACGGTGTCGAAAAGTGTCGCAAGGTGCTTTGAAGTCGATCAAAGTGTCTTAAAGTGCCATTGATGCAGTAAAGTGTTAATGAAGTGCCATTAATGCTTTAAAGTCTCGCAGTGTCATAAATTGTCATTAATGACTTAAAGAGTTGCAGTGTCGAACTATCACAAGGTGTAAAGTGTGTCATGAAGTCCAGCAAGGTGTCGTCAAGCGCCATGGGGTGTCATAAAAGTGTCAAGACGGTGCCAGGAGGTGACCTTGTATGGCACCAGGGTTCCCGCGACCACCAGCACAAGGTAACTACTAATAATACTACTGTTGTGTTCTTGACAGATTGAGCAAGTTCTCTTAGTCATCCATTTGGCATAAACTAATGCTTAAGATCATTGGTTCTGCCTTAGTTGTTCCTGTAAGTTAAGTGCGAATAATCATAAAGGTGTGTGTGTGGGATAGACGGCAGGTAATTTTAACTGGATTTTTCCTTTTCCCTTTCCAGGTAAGTGCCAGTTAAAACAGGTCTTCGTGGGACATTAACACACCATATCTCAGGTACGTCCAAGTTATCATATTTGTTGATTATCGTTTTATTCATCAGCTAAGTCTGGAATCATTCCCATCTCACAATAGTTTTAAAGGAACGTTACGCTTTTCCCTCCATCGTTGAGGACGTCGGTGTTCCTCCCTTATCAATGGGTCAACGTGATGCCCCCCACTCGGACATCGGACCCACTCGTTGTCCTTACACCGTCTTTATGGTCGTCTGTGTTCCCGTCGCTGTCTATATGAAAGTCTCCCCCTCCCCTTCCCTCACGCCGTCTATGAGGGTTTCGGAGTCCCCACCCCACCTTTCCGTCAGAGTCTCACTTCTTCCATTCAAGTGGGCACAGTGATCACACTCGCCTGTTTTAGAGGAATCCGTATCTCTCCTGGAAAGCTTTTGTTACACTGAGATAAAATGACCTCACCATGCTGTCATGGTTTCATTATCCTGCTTTACAGGCTATTAACAAATCTGCTTTGTGGTTTGGAGGCGTCCTGTCCTCTGTATCAGCTGTTGATTCGCCAAATAGGTCTCAATCCTAATTGGTATTCACATAACTTAACCATTGGGATTGGAGCTTAGTAATAACAGGTTCCAATCCCAGTAAGTAATAATTCCAATGGATCCCAATTTTAATGAGCTCCAACCGTAATGCTCAGGACCGTAATGCCTCAGGGGCGATTAAGAATAAGATCTTTTTGGACAGAGAACCATTTAGTCTTGATATTTTCAGTGTTGACCCAGTCACAGCTCAGTATCGGAGACCAGTCAATGTTTTCGGTGAGTTGGGTCTCCTCCCGTTTTAGATGTGTGGGAGCGTCCCCACTTCCATGCCTCAGGAACGTCCTCACACCTCAGGAGCATTAGACCACCTCCTCGTGTTTCAAGAACATTAAAGTATTTTTCGAAGTAATTTTTAGGGATGCCACGTTTTCCTAAGCTTGCATCAAACACCAATTTTTCAAAGTTTTATGGAGATAGAAAGTCATCCGTTTTACTGCACTGGGAGCACCTTTCCTTGTTGATCGGCGTTAAATTTTCTTTCGGTGTTCCTACCGGACAGAAAGTTTGGGGATATATAGCAATGATGTTGTCGCCCGTTCTGTCTTTCCGTTCATTCGTCCGTTCATCCGTCCGTCCATCCCTCAGTCCACCCGTAAGTCCGTGTGTCCGTCAGTCCTTCCGTGATCGGCTTCGTATCCATTCAGCACTCGCCACAGACGTGATGGATTCATTTCAGTATTAGTGTGAGAGCGTAAATTATGGCAGAGTCTTACTGGGCAGTACTGGACGTGTTGATGGTTCAGTGTTTCAGATCAAGGTTGTCTTTATTTATTTATTTATTTATTTATTTTTTTTTTTGGTGGGGGGGGGGGGCTTGGAAAACGACTTTGTTTTGGGGGTTAAACTACTTCAAATATTTTATTATTTCTATTGTAAAGTTTTTTATGACCTACAAATTAAGAGCATTTACGGGAACGAATGAAGCCATTTTCAGTACACAATTAGAATTATTATTAATGAGGAATAAGGTCCAGGGTAGAAATAACAACAAATACTTTCTAAAATGGCTAAACATAGAACATTATTGAGTTATATACTCAGCCAGCAAGCCACTGTGTGTGAAGGCCGAGCCCGGAAGAGTAAGGTTCTATCCAAAGTAGGTTAAGCACAGGGGAATATGGTTGCTAAGTGTCGTGAGCGTAAGGTTGGTATTGGTATGGTTTACCTCCATCACAGCCTAACCTTAAGGTCACATTATAGAATGGAGAGATTAAACCTTTGTCTTCTACAATCTATTAAGGCTATTTCGGATATCTAATTGACTAACCCTAACAATGGTAAAGTCTCCGTAAACAACAGCAACTGTGTTATTTCCCAATATAGACACATATTAGACATCCCTCACCACTCCACTGGGTGTGTTTCACAGCAACAACGGGACGCAAGTGGTTATAACTCATCCGATCCAATTTCACAATATTTTGAAACCAAATGAACGTCTCATTAATGAACGAAACTTTGTGCAACATAAAATAACATATTCTTTAATTATTTTCAGGATAATTTTCTATAACATTACGTAGGGTTTTTTCTTTTCTAAGCGGGATGTGTGGAGTTAATTATATTTGGAGTAGAAGAGCATAATTCAGACATACAGTTTTCCTTCGTTATTATTCCTACCACCCGGCGTGGTTATGAACAAGGTCTGTGTGGACCATCGGCTTCACCGCTGACCTCTCCCTCTCCGGCTCCCAGGTGTTCACAATTGAACTCCAAAGCTTTTTGATCAGGTTCATGTCTGCCCCTTTGCTAGGCCAGTCCAACAGGCGAGGAAAAAATCATTAAGAATGTCAACATATCTTTCGGCACTAAACTGTCCCTGAATCTCTGTGACATCCCCGACGCCGTGGGGAGTCATCCACCCCCACACACTCACCCTCACTCGGCCGCTCCGTTATTCTTCAGAGATATTATGCCGATCATATCTGTAAAATAATGTTGACTGTTAGGTATTCTGGGTAATAAGTTCTATATACAGGGGAGAACACAAACACCTGTATAGTTTTGTAGGTTCGGTTTACTGGATAAGAGTATGTACACAGAGGTGGATAGCACTGCTCCCTAGCTAAGGTCCTGGTCAACTACCATAGACGACGTATGGCAAGTGATACATTAGCAGCTTCCATACGTCGCCAGGCACATTAATTAAGCATGTGGGATATGGTAATAACATTGCCACACGCTGCTGGCTAGGCTGAATAAATATAAATGGAGCACATACATAATATACATACATAATACATAATCCAGCATACATAATATACATACACCTCCCTCCCCCCTATACGCTCATAGCAAAGTCTTGAGCGGACCTTTTCTTCTGGATCCGTTCTGAGCGTCGAGGGACTTCATCACTGGGAAGGGTATGGGACTCAACACTGGTGGCGGGGCCAGCAGAAGGCATTGTTACGGGGCGGAGAAAACGGCGGTTCCTCCACCACACACGACCACTGGGTAACCGCACCTGGTAGTCCCGTGACCTGCCGAGACCCATGACTACGCCTACTTTGTCCCAACGTAGGGAGGTCGGGTCCTGAACACGGACTTGGGTACCGACACTCAACCTGGGGAGAGAACGGGCGTGGTCGTTGTAGCGGGCGACGACGTCCTGAACACGTTCGGCTGCTCGGCGATCACAATCCTCTGTCTTAGCCTGCCACTCCTTGGAGAAGGATTGAGGGTGAGCAGGGACACAAGAACGAAGGGGGCGCCCATACAAGACCTGGGCAGGGGAGCGTCCGGTGTAGTTGGGTGTGTTGCGGAGTTCAAGAAGGCCCCGGTCGAAGGCCTCGCAGTCAATGTTCCCAGAAGGGGCCACCTTAAGGATGAGGTGCTTCAGGGATTTGACAGCAGCCTCAGCGTGGCCGTTGGACTGCGGGTAATGGGGCGATGACAACACATGCCGGACTCCCCATCGGTCAAGGAACACAGCAAAGTCCCGGCTTGTGAACTGAGGCCCTCCGTCGGTTCGCAGGCGTACAGGAACGCCCACGTCACGAAAGTAGTGGCGGAACTTGCTGATGGTGGCGGCAGACGTCGTGTCATTACCGCCCTGGATGACAACCGGCCAACCAGAGAGACGGTCGACGATAACCAGGAAGGACTTTCCTGACACACAGAAAAAGTCGGCCGACACAGACTCAAAGGGGCGGGTGGGGTTGTCGTCACTCATGAAGGGTACCTGCTGCTGGCTGGGTTGTAATACGTGGCGGGGCTTACACACCTGGACAGCATTGGAGATGTCGGGGTCGATGCCAGGCCGGAACACAGTCTGTCGTGCACGTCGTTTGGTGGCCTCAGCTCCACGGTGGCTGTCGTGAAGGCGAGCCAAGGCGTGGGGACGTGATGCAGCAGGGACAACTACCGAAGGAGAGGTGTCACTGGCCAGAGGTAGGGGTAGGGCGGCAGCAGGGTAGTTGCTGCTCCCTTCGTGCACCCTGTTGGCGTGTCTTACCTCAAGAATAGGTTTGGGGAAGTCCTGGGAGATGATGGCCAACTCTTGACAATGTCTGTAGGACAGCAAGGGAGTCGGGACACCATTATGCACGTCAATCCAGGCCTGACACGACCTGTTGCCAAAGGTGACATGTGCATAGAGTGAACCCAGGGCTGGGGCCATCTGTGAACCATCTGCCATAAAGCGGAGGTCCTCGGGAGGCGGTCCTAGATCGCTTGGAGAGAGCCCCAAGCATCGCAAATGCTGGGGACCGATGACTGTAGCATCAGCGCCGGTGTCGGGCAACATCTGAAGACGGGATGACACACCGCCGTAGGTCACGATGACGCTGATGTACTGGGGGACTTTGGTCCTGGGATGCGAGGAGTACACCCTCCTAAAATGGGTCGGGCTTTGTCCAGGGTCGTCGTGCCTCTGATTTGGCGACTGTGGGCGGCCCTCACTGGTAGAAGGGCGCCGAAGCTTCCGCCGACGCTGTCCCTTGGGTTCGTGGGTAGGGCAACACTTGTCATAGTGGCCCAGACGACCGCACACATTGCACTGTACGTACTTAGCTGGGCACCGCACTGTGAGCGACCAGTGGCCCATACGGTCACAACTGTTGCAGGTAGACTGAGCAGCTGGACATACCTGTGTTCCGTGCTGCTTACCACAGTTGTTGCAAAATGAACCGGGCGTGGACGTGGTGGGCGATGGCGTAGGAGCAGACTTCTTGTCCTTCTTGTACCGGGAAACAGCGCGTACAGCTGTAGGGGGAGCTCGGATGGCAGAGGTGGCACACCTGGCAGCCTCATAGGAGCGACATATCGTCAACACATCCTGAAGAGAAGAGGAAGAGTCGAGGGAGGTGAGGCGTTGGACAAGTTCCTCGTCCTTAACACCCATCAGGATCACCTGCTTCAACTGGGTCTCCTCGCACTGCTGGTGGTGGCCTAAACATATATCTACCTCTTCCGAGGCTCTCTTAAGACGTACATAAAAGGCGTCAAAAGACTCACCCTCCATCTGTCTGCAGCTAAACAATTCCCTCCTGCGCAGAGCTTCATTCTGCTGTCCTTTGATGTGCCGTTGTAGAACGTCCAGTACCTCCTCTACAGACAGCGAAGAGGTTGGGGGTACCTGCAACGTATGTTCTAAGACACGCTGAACTTCCAAGGACAGGCACATACGCAGCTGGATGAGTTGTTTAGGCTGTGACAAACTCTGGAGATCCACCATTGTAGCATAATCAGCCCACCGCCGCCGCCATTCGCGAAAAGTCTGGAAATTTACATCAGGCTCCAAGATGGGCTGCGTTTGAGCTGCTGCTTTAGGTGGGGCTGGGGGGCGTGAAGGAAGCATGGATGAGGTATCTGAACCATTCAGTACCGAGGCAGTGTTAGAGCCAGGGGCTTGGTTAACAGTGAGGCGAGATATCAAGGCTTCAAACCGTGCACTGTCTTCCATTCTCCGTTGGTGGTCTCGTTCTGCCTCTGCTTGCCTTCTGTGCTCATCCGCCAAACGTCTGTGAGCTTCATCCTCGCGTCTCTCATCTCTCATAAACTTCATTAAGGCAATTATCTCTGGAGATAACGCTGAATGTTGAGGTGAAGGGCTGCGCGATGTTGTGGGAGCTGGGGTGTCATGGTCAGCCTGGTCATCCATCTCTGGGGGACTATCATCCGCTTGACTCATCCAGGCGCTGGGTCCACGGCTACGTAAGGCATGAGACATAACTACTTTATCTGTGTACTGTGTCTTAAATCAGTGTTGACCGGTCAGCCCGTCGTATCAACAAGATTTCAGACAAAAAATTTAATTAAATACACAGATAAGTAGGTTATATATATAAAATATATATAAGAAAGCCGCGCGGTCAGCAAGTGTTAGTACATGTATGTGTGTGTGTCCCAGGCAGGCAGAGCGTCTCGCCCCAGCTGTGAGGGGGGTGGAGGCGGCGCTGTGAGGGAGGGGGGTGGAGACAGGAGTAGCTCAGTCGCTCTCTGTAAACGGTCAGAGGAGGGTGCGCTGAGCTCTACACCCCACAAATGCCCAGAACATGCCGTATACCTTGGAAATCCGTTCGAACAAGGTCACACATGAATGGCACGAAACACACAATGCTCTAAACACTTCACAGAAAATCACTGTCACTGACACTGCTCAAAGTTGCGAAATTCTTCGAGGGATGACGCTGGGTTGACCCAAGGCGGGGATCCATCAGCCGGCTTTCCACAAACTTGCACTAATCACTCGTAATAATCCAGTAAAACTACGCACTGCGCCATGTTAGGTATTCTGGGTAATAAGTTCTATATACAGGAGAGAACACAAACACCTGTATAGTTTTGTAGGTTCGGTTTACTGGATAAGAGTATGTACACAGAGGTGGGTAGCACTGCTCCCTAGCTAAGGTCCTGGTCAACTACCATA
Source organism: Homarus americanus (assembly GCF_018991925.1). Taxonomy (NCBI): domain Eukaryota; kingdom Metazoa; phylum Arthropoda; class Malacostraca; order Decapoda; family Nephropidae; genus Homarus; species Homarus americanus. The sequence continues at coordinate 1,175,883 of NW_024741901.1, read as the reverse complement.
GACGACGTATGGCAAGTGATACATTAGCAGCTTCCATACGTCGCCAGGCACATTAATTAAGCGTGTGGGATATGGTAATAACATTGCCACACGCTGCTGGCTAGGCTGAATAAATATAAATGGAGCACATACATAATATACATACATAATACATAATCCAGCATACATAATATACATACATTGACTATATCACTTTGTAATATGCTTTACTTTCATGTGAAATTATGATTTGTTACCTATTGCAAGATATGCTGGATTTCATAACGTAATTTGATATATATACAGTATACTTAAATTACCCGCGTTACAGGCTGCAAACATAAATTTATGGGTACTGTTACTGTTACCGCAAGCAGCAAACACATAAACAAATAATATGTTAGGCTGTAAGTCATGTCATGTTTATTGGGTGTGCCTGCCCATATGCAGAATGTAGAGTGTTGAGATGGTTGAAGATGAGAGGCCCAGAAGGAGGTTGGAGCGTGTGAAGGGAGTTTGTTTATGTATAATTATACTCACCTGACTCAGCCATAGCTGACCAGCCAGGGGGCCAGGCTATAGGGTGGGCATTTCAGTATAGCTACCCATATCTTAGAGTCAACACCTACCCTGGCTTCTCTCTAGACTTTCAACACGTAAGTTTAACTAGTACTTACTGTGTACACAGGTAGACTGTGTCAATTGATCAGTGTGACAATATAGAAATATGGCAAATTGAGTACTCATTGTTTTTGTGTTAAGATTTGACTAATTACATAGCCATGATTGTTATGTAAATATATATTGGATTAAAAATTTATGTAGGAGTGCCTATGTATGACTAATTTGAAATACTAAATGAATTGTATTCAACAGGTTTGACTGAATTATAATGTTCGTGTACTACGTGAAGAGTCTAAATATCCTTAACCGCCTGACTGGAGGTTACAGTCAAACGTGGATGTCTACTGTGCAGCAGAGTAACCAAGGTCAACTCAACTCAACCCACTGGAGGGATGCGCGAGGGTGTGTGCGTGCGCGCGCGCGTGTTCCCAGTGCCACGGATTACAGTGCAACGCCCGTAGATTTATAGTGGCGATAATATTTGAACCTTTTGTTATTGAAGAAAATAATGTTGTCAGAGTGAGCTCAGCCACTCTTAGTGTAGCTTGGCTCACCAACACGCGTCACTCGAGGGACGAGTGTGTGCGTGTGGATGTGTGTGTATCCAGTGGCGAGAAGTGCATTGCAACGTCCGTATACTTCTCGCATCGATAATAGTTAAACCTAGTCAGTCCAGAAAATAGTCTTGTCTGGGTGATCTTCATCACTCCCAGTGTAGTGCATATGAGAATGAAAACACACGTCATTATTGTTGTCTGACGTAATTGCAGAACACAATTAGCAGTCATAGTCGACTGAAGTGATATTGCTTTGTAAATAACCCAAATATCTTTGTAAAGTCTGTAATGATATCAGGTGCGAGTGAGACGAGGCACACGAACGTGCCCTGATTTAAGAGTGGTGGAAACGAACGCAATTCAAGTTACCTGAATCAGCATGATGTCGGAGATTGGGTATATTGACGACATGGAAGGAGAGTCGGACTTAGAAGCAAACATTTTGACCTAATGACAATGGATCCGCCCGCCGAGGTACAATCAGAGAGTGGTGAAACAGGAAATGAGCTTGCAATACCAGGAGATCCACGGGAAGGTCACAGTAGGAAATTGTATTATCAACAAGCAGTGGCCAGAGCTGAGGCAGCGTCGGATGAAGTAAACCTAGCCTTGCGAGAGCTGAAGGCAGGTGTGGATGAAAACGATGCACACTGGAATGGTGGCGGGTCAAGAGACATCAGCACTAAAACGAAGAAGTGACAGCTCACAGCCTTCGACAGAGAACTCCAGCAATTATGAGAAGCCAATAGTACGGGAAGAAACCCAGCAACAGGCATCGGTCAATGTCGAGAAAATGGCATTGTCCTTACCGCCAATGCTTGCAAACAAAGAGCCTCAAGTCACAATTATGCATCCACAGGGAGAATCAGAGAAGGATGAAGAAATAAGAGAGTTAGTGGCTACGTTGCGCATGCCGCAAGCCACCCTTCCCAAGTTTAAAGGACAAGGGCGGGCGGAGTTTTGGACCTTTATGCATGCCTTCCGTCGATACATGACAAATGCGGCCGTGCCAGAGAAGTACAAGTACCAACTGCTCATGGATGCTTGTGAAGGAGAAGAGTTACATCAAGCAATCATGGGATGCCACTATCTAGAGCCAGACCGAGCCTACAACAAGGCAATCAACATCCTGAGGCAAGGTTTGGAGATAAGTATGCATATGCGTACTAGCTGGTGAAAAGGCTCATAGACGCTCGCTCAGTGAGGGCGTTAGACGACGAAGGGCTGCGAAAACTGGCATCTCAGCTATGGGGTGCAGTAAACCATCTGGAGAATCTGAACTTGAATCAAGGCAGACCTTCAGAACGCTGGTGATTAAGTTTACCCCCAAATTGAGGGAATGCTGTGTGGATGCTGTACAGAATTATCAGAAGTCGACAGGACGCAGAACGGGGCTGGTGAAGTGGTTAGCGCTCTATATTTGGAGGAAAAAGCGGTGACGATGGATGACATGGCTATGCTATCAAGCGAGGACAGTCAAGAAAGAAGTAAGAAAAGACCAGAAGGATCATCGTCAAGCAAACGTGCCGTGGGCCTAGTGACTATCAGTGAAGCGAAAGGCAATGGAGGAGAAACAAGCTCTGGAAAAGGCTCGTGCCCAGTGTGTTCCAGAGCACATGGATTAGCAGGGTACGACAAATTCCGGAGCATGTCAGTGAGGGAGAGGTTAGAGAGGGTAAAAAGATTACGTTGCTGTTTCTTGTGTCTGAGAGTGGGCCACCTTGTTGCTGAGTGTTGGTCACGCTTCAGGTGTGGCACTGATGGGTGCAAAGAGAAGCATTCTAGACTGTTGCATCAAGAACGAAGGGAGGCACTTACTGCAAGTATGTCAAACACAAGCAAGGGTGGCGTAAAGCGAAATTTTCAAGGTCTCGTGAAACAGGAGTCAATGGCAGGCACCTTTGATGGTGGCATGGCCCAGAAAGCCAACGACAGTTCGTACATGGCCGGAAAAATAGGCCATGTCTATGCTACAGGGACAAAGGACGGCCATGAAAACCCATACAGCTGCGAAAGCGACATCTGACTATCGACGAAAAGTGCCAAGATTGTACTGCCCATAGTGAGTGTGAAGATTCGGGGAAAGGACTCACACCAACGAAATCACATCAGATATTTAGCTCTCTTGGACTCAGGCAGCGACAGGTCGTATTGCACCAAAGATCTGGCACAGAAACTAAGGGTGAAAGGGACACATACCCTGGTAACCATGGGTACACTTGCCGAAGAGATGATACTCGAGTCAGCGGAGGTAGATCTAGAAGTGGTTGGTGCAGGCATGAAACGAGGCAGAACCATACTTATGCCGAAAGTACTCATTATACAAAATTTCCCCACAACGCTGCACAACTCCGTAGCGAACACAAGTGATATCTCAAGGTGGACCCATCTGTGAGGTGTGGAATTACCAGAATTGCAGAGCAACACCATAGAAATTCTGATAGGACAAGATGTGCCACAGGCCTTGGTACCCTTGGAGGTCAGAGCAGGAAGGGATGGAATGCCATTCGCCATAAAAACGCGACTGGGTTGGACAATAAATGGACGGGTGGGGCACCAAGACGCACAAGGAGTTTGCATGTCAGGCTTCCTGATGACCGAAACTGTCGTGAGTCCTGAAACCCGTCTGGAAAGGCAAGTTAAGCTTTTTGGGGAACTGGAAAGTGGGGACACAGGAGCCTTGCAGTCAGCAGCTCATTCACTTGAGGACAAAAGAGTGTTGAGGCTATGGTCAGAGACAGGCATCAAAACTAATGGTCATTACCAATTTCCCATACCGTTCCGTAATGAGAACACGGAACTCCCAAACAACAAGGCCGTGGCGGAGCGTCGAAGGAGACTATCCAAGGACGCACGGCTGCTGAAGGATATGCTGAATCAGTGCCAGTTGGAGTCAGATACTGGACTGGTCTGGTATCTGCCTCATCACCCGGTGTTGAACCCAAATAAGCCAAACAAAGTACGCATAGTTTTTGACTGTGCAGCCAAACACAAAAGGACATCGCTGAACGACCAGGTACTACAAGGTCCAGACTTCAACAACAAGTTACTTGGAGTCCTGTTTAGGTTTCGCCAAGGAACTACAGCCATCATGGCAGATGTGGAGGCTGTGTACCATCAAATCCATGTAGCGCCAGAACATCGAGATGCGTTAGGATTCCTCTGGTGGGAGAATGGGGACCTGAGTAGAGAGCCAGTAACTTACAGGATGAAGGTGTACATCTTTGGTGGGGTGTGGAGCCCTTCATATGCAACTTACGCTCTCCGACGCACATTTCAAGACCACAGATCCGAGTTTCTCGACATGGTGACGCAAACGTAAGTCAACTTCTACGTTGACGACCTGTTCATATCGCTGGACTCATCAAATGAAGCATCAATGTTAGTGTGTCAGCTTTGAAGACTGTTGGCGTGTGGAGGATTTCGGTTAACTAAGTGGGCCAGTAATCACAAAGGAGTGTTGGCTACCATCCCACCGGAGGAGAGGCAAAATGCACTGAAGGAAATTGATCTGAGGCAAGACAAATTGCCAATGGAGCGAGCCTTGGGGGTTAGGTGGCTCCTGGAAGGTGATCAGCTCGCCATCAAGATGCAAGCAAACTCAAGGCCAGCAACCAGGAGAGGAGTACTAAGCCTGGTCAGTTCTATTTATGACCCACTGGGGTTCGTGGCCCCATTCATCATCAGGGCTAAAATATTATTTCATTGTGAATGCAGGTGTCGATTAGGGTGGGACGAACCTTTGTCGGCTGTTAATCACACGACCTGGAGCACCTGGCTAGGAGAACTGGCCCACCTAGGGAAATTTAGGGTACCCAGATGCCTAAAAACAGCATGTGCTAAAGAAATCATCTCAGCACAGTTGCACACCTTCTGCGATGTATCGCAGGCTGAGAATGGTAGACTCTGACGGAAGTATCCAGTGCTCTTTCGTGTACGGACGGGCCAAGCTGGCCCCACTCAAGCAACTGACAATACAAAGGCTGGAACTTTGTGTAGCTGTCCTGGCAGTGAACGCTGATCGAACGATTCGCCGAGAAATGACCATGACCATACACGAATCTTAATTTTGGACGGATAGCATGCTAGTCTTGCAGTACATCGCCAATTCGAGCAGACGATTTCAAACGTTTGTAGCCAACAGGATAGCAGTCATACAAGAGCTGTCAAGAACTGACCAGTGGAGACATGTCGGCACATCGCTGAATCCAGCAGATGATGCAACTAGGGGATTACCTATCCTGGACCTGGTTGCAGGATCTCGGTGGATATGAGGTCCTGACTTTCTACTCAGTGTTGAAGAACGGTGGCCAAAGGGAAAGGAACTGCCAGCAGTTCTGAACGACTTACTGGAGGTGAAACGAGAAGTACACCAGAGATCTGTAGTTACTCTGGCAGTGAGCGAGCAGTCAAAATGGTCCCTCGCCAAACTGTGGCTCAGGTACTCATCATGGTACCGCTTGGTGAAAGGGGTGGCATGGATTAAAAGGTTCATTTGGTGGCTAGGATCCAGTACAAGGACCGCAGACCTGCGCCTCAAACTGAAGAGGCTAAGCACTGAGGAACTACAGTCGGCTGAGCAGACAATTATAAGATTGGTGCAGAAAGAAGTTTATGAGAGAAATCCAAACTGTCATAAAGGGTGAGCTGCCGAAGGACATTAAGCTGTATAAACTGGAACCTTACTTGGACGAGCGAACGTTGCTCAGATCAAAGGGAAGAATTAAAGGAACCCTTCTTGGGCGAAGTGGTGAGGAGCCAATCTTGCTGCCTGGAGACCACCACATCACCGAAATCATAGTGCGGGAGATGCACGAAGAGAGAGCCGGACATGCCGGACGAGAACACACGATGGCGTGTGTGAGGCAAAGGTATTGGATTCCCCAGGGCAGACGATTGCTTGATAGAATCATACGACGCTGTGTAGTGTGCCGACGGAACAACTGGAGAAGTCGGTATGAAAGGCAAGCTGACTTACCAATAGATCGTGTCACTCCTGGAAAGGCTCCATTTGCTTACACTGGAACGGACTGTTTTGGTCCATTCATTATCAAGGTAGGGAGGAAACAGGTCAAGCGCTGGGGATGTCTGTTTACATGTCAAACTATTTGGGCTGTTCATCTAGAAGTCTTGGCCTCATTAGACGCAGATGCCTTCCTCAACGCAATAAAAGGCTCTCACGCTGCTGATCTTTTGCACTAAAGTCAAAAGGGTAATCTTCCCTTAGGTGGAAGGTCAATAGGCGAATCATACCACAAAAGGTGGAAGTATGTCCAGTACCTTGCAGATCAATTTTGGAAGTGCTGGCTGACGGAGTACCTCCCTCAACTCAGAACTCGACAAGTGCATTTCAGACCACGGCGCAACTTTCGCCCTGGTGACCTTATCATTATAGCAGAAGCAAATAGTCCACGCAACAAATGGCACCTTGGTCGAGTGATGGAAGTCAAGGCTGGCGAGGATGGACTTGTCCGACAGGCAATGGTTAAGACGACGACGTCCACAATGTTGCGACCTGTGACAAAATTATGCTTGTTGGAGGGAGCAATGGAAAGGGTTGACGGAGTCGGTCAGGAGAATGAATTGGGTATCCACACATGAAGATGGTGATGTCCGAACGTCAAAGGACCGAGATGTCCTAAGGAGCTGATAAGTACCACCAGCCTGAGGGCAGCATGGTCACAAGAACGTGACAAAACTAAAGTTGAATACCATCAGCCTGAGGGCAGCATGGTCACAAGAACGTGACAAAACTAAAGTTGAATACCACCAGCCTGAGGGCAGCATAGTCACAAGAACGTGACAAAACTAAAGTTGAATACCACCAGCCTGAGGGCAGCATAGTCACAAGAACGTGACAAAATTAAAGTTGAATACAATCAGCCTGAGGGCAGCATGGTCACAAGAACGTGACAAAACTAAAGTTGAATACCACCAGCCTGAGGGCAGCATAGTCACATGAACGTGACAAAATTAAAGTTGAATACCATCAGCCTGAGGGCAGCATGGCCACAAGAACGTGACAAAGCATTAAGTATCAAAGGCCTGACATGGTTTTGAGCGTGAAAACTCAACGGAGTGGGTGTTACCGCAATCAGCAAACACATAAACAAATAATATGTTAGGCTGTAAGTCATGTCATGTTTATTGGGTGTGCCTGCCCATATGCAGTATGTAGAGTGTTGAGATGGTTGAAGATGAGAGGCCCAGAAGGAGGTTGGAGCGTGTGAAGGGAGTTTGTTTATGTATAATTATACTCACCTGACTCAGCCATAGCTGACCAGCCAGGGGGCCAGGCTATAGGGTGGGCATTTCAGTATAGCTACCCATATCTTAGAGTCAACACCTACCCTGGCTTCTCTCTAGACTTTCAACACGTAAGTTTAACTAGTACTTACTGTGTACACAGGTAGACTGTGTCAATTGATCAGTGTGACAATATAGAAATATGGCAAATTGAGTACTCATTGTTTTTGTTTTAAGTTTAGACTAATTACATAGCCATGATTGTTATGTAAATATATATTGGATTAAAAATTTATGTAGGAGTGCCTATGTATGACTTATTTGAAATACTAAATGAATTGTATTCAACAGGTTTGACTGAATTATAATGTTCGTGTACTACGTGAAGAGTCTAAATATCCTTAACCGCCTGACTGGAGGTTACAGTTACCGTCACAGTAAGATAAACTAGAAGAGAGAGAGAGAGAAAGAGAAGGATAGCCACAATAAGATAAACTAGACGAGAGAGAGAGAGAGAGAGGGGGGGTGAGAGGAGAGACATAGTGTTGACAACGAATTTTGCTGAGGTGGTTTAAATAGGCGATGGCCCAGGCAGCTGCGAATGCTCGAAGGGCAGTCTATCGCTTCCGTGCAGTACAGACAACATCTTCGTTAGACTAACATATACCAAGAGGATATTACACCAGTTCTCGTTGGTTAAACCCTAGACCCTAAAACGTGAGTGTGATTGTGAACTATTAAATTCTCTAAAAACTCTAAATAACTTTAATAAGTATATTTATGTACTGTATTTTGATAATATTATACAAATTGTCTCCTGATGTATCAACAGTTGTAACATGTGAGTTATATTTAAGATGTTAACAGACTATGTACTGTATATTGATTGTATTATTCATACTATGTGTCCTGAGATAACAGCATTTGTTATATGTGAATTGTTCTTTAACTGGTTTTGACCGAATTATATGGTACGTGTCATCATTGTGGGTCATATTCTCCAACACAAATCAATAACGCTCCTATGAGCGTTAACAGGTACGCTACCTTGTGTTATTTCGGCTCCACACCTGGATACTGGGATAGTTGTTGAACGAAAATGTTTTTTCGTCGGTGAACACTACAGTACTCTTGTCTAAAATTCCTCCTCCTTTTCGAGGCACCCCCTGGGCGTCTGTCAATCTCTGGTCAACTCTCATTGGTGGAATATCCGGTGTATTTTTTTTTTTAGCTTAACAAATTTATTGACAAAGCTTGGAGTACAGTTTGCCACGCAGGACAGAGGTTCATACACAAAGGAATAGATCATATTCATTAGCAGTATATATAGGTCAGAGTCATGTGGGTGATGTCACTGTTCACTGCCTTTCAGGACAATGGTTCATATACATTGGACGTCATATTCTAATTGAAGACTAATCAGTGTGGGCCTGCAAATTTGGGATAAACAACAAAAATATCCTCAGGCACCCCTGATTCAATGTAGTAATTACAAAGTTCATGATTCAATAAGCCAGGTGGCCTGATGTCTTTGACAGTGTCACATTCGATAATATAGTGTTCAAGTGTATGCTTTAAAGGTTTATCACAAAGTTTACATGCTGAGTGTTAAAATGATCAGTGACCTGTTTGGAAGCTCCAATATCATGTTATATAGTCTATCATGTTTGTAACTAAAACAAATGCATGGATAGGTTTTAGAAACTAAATTAAAATAAATTGTTGAAGTTATTTATCCATACTAACGTGTTCAGGGGGTAAGCGTTGACTTGATTTTTTTTTATTTTTTTTTATTTTGCCGCTTACGGCGGCTACTTTATTGTGCACCCCACACTCATCCTGTGAGTGGTAGCGCAAAAGGATTACAGAGTAGAGTTTACAACGGGTCATAATAATTAACCCCCGTTGTCAGGATATTATGGCACTGAATGTTACATAAACGGTAACTTATTCACAAATGCGTGAGTACAGGCGTGTGAGGCAGTGAGTCTGGCCTCACACTTTGTTATTCACATTTACGTGAGAAGTATTCAAGCACATTGTGTATTTGGTTCTGTACATGAGAACTGATATAATTACTAAGTGCAAAAAAGTGGATACAATCTTAATATATCGGCTATCTTGCCATTAGAGATAAGTGTTGTACCATTTCACACACAGTGCGCTTGGACCTGTCCCTAAAAGGTTCTATCTTCACACAGTCGAGGACGTAGTGTTCAAGTGTGTGGCTGTATGTCTGGCCACACACTTTACATTTAGTCTTGTTTACATCTGCTTGAGGAACATACTGCCTGAGGTACTTATATCCTAACCTTAATCTAGCGGTTACAACATCTTGTAATCTAGTGATCTTGTTACTTGCTCCATATACATGTTTCACTTGATACATCTCATCATGGTAAACTATGGATCGACTAGTTCCTGTTTGCACTAGTCTACTTGCGTCAAACTCATCAATAAGTTCTTTCCTAATTACAGTTTTAAGGGTTCTTTTTGACAGACCCAAATTGTATTCAACCGTGTCTTTGTTAGACGCGAGTTTGGCGAGGGCATCAACTCTGTCATGTTTTATGATGCCTATGTGAGAGGGGATCCACAACAGGTTGACCTTGACACCCCGGTCAACAAGGCACGCATATTTGTGTCTGGCTTCAGTGACAAGAGCGTGACAACTTGAGTCGAGGGTGTCAAGGGCGTCAAGGGCAAGTAGTGAGGATTGAGAGTCAATGATGATGAGACTGTCAGTGACAGTGGTTTCAATGAATTTGATAGCTGTGAGTATGGCAACTAATTCAGTTTGTAGAGTGAATGCCCAATTGTTAATTCTAACTCCTTTCTCAATTATATTACCGTCAGGTTGAGTCACAACAATAGCACTTCCAGCCCTCCCACAGGCGGTGTTAAGAGATCCATCAGTGTAGATGGTCTGTGTGATATTATCATCAGTCTGTAGAGTGTGTATGTGTTCAAGAGCTCTCAATTTGGCAGTGTGTTGGAGGTAAATGCTTTGTATAATTAATTTTTCAGGCGGATATGTCGGTATTGTGATATCGAAGGGAACTGTCCGCCAGGGTGGCAGGAAGAGCTGTTGTGTCTCAACTTTGTACAGGTGGTCTAGTCCAAACATCTTCATATGTGTAGCTGTAGTTTAGAACCATTTAGACTCACCAGTCCCATGGTTCATACATTCTAGCAATTTTAAGGAAACAATGTTATCAGGATCACCACGCTGAAGCTTCAGGGCTATCATGAGGTTGACTTCAATTATTCTATCTTTAACACTGGGTATACCTAGTTCTTTCCTCATATTAAGTACTTTAGTGCTCATGGGACATCCTAGGATAATTCTGAGGGCTTTATTTTGCACTTTCTCGAGCTTGTCAACGCCTTTTGAGTCTGAAGTTTCGAAACAGCTGGGGGAAATGCTATGGTCGGCCAACAGATGTCGCCCACTGTAGTGTGTGTGTGTGTGAGGGGAGGGGGGGATAGAGGAGGTGGGGGCTGGATGAGAGGCAGGTTTATTTATTATTTATACCACCATAATTTCAAGCTGCCTTTTTAACTACGTTTTGTCTTACAGTTGTTCTTTATGGTTACGAATTCATGGAACAGGTGCAGTGCCCTGGGTGCTTATTGCCACTCAGGTCACAATGATACTTTAAAGAATGGAATATATTGAGGATAAAAGTGAAATATGCAAGGGTCAGGGTGAAGGGCCTTGGTCAGCTAGTTTTACTCCGCGACCACGTCACAAATTTTTTGTTATTCCGACAAAGAGATTATGTTAATATTTATTTATATTGCACCCATCCTTTGCTTAATAAATATTTGTGATAATATGCAATATTATATAATAATATACTTATGTTAAAAAGAGTGGAGTGAAAAAGTTATCAATATTGTAAAATAGTATTTAGACTTAATCTAGGTGACTGTCCCAATTCTTCCAAGTTCCAGTGTTTAAACACCCCACCACAATATGCAAGCTTCATATATTTTGGAGTGTGCTCAGTTACCATTAATATTGTGTGCTGAACATCATGAGCATTTCAATGATGGTAGCAATTGTAACTATATAATTATATTGTATTATAAGACAACACATTCCACGACGTGTCATACAGATCATTGTATACACACAATACATAATTTGTGGCTGTTAAGTTACTTTGTTATGAATTTTCATGCGATATAGTTTAAGACATCATTAAGGACATGGATTTAAGATGACACTGTAGGTGAGTTAATATATGTTAATTGTATTTACAAACAATACCAAAATCCAAACAATGCACCAATACACACATCTTAGTATTTGGTCCAGCCACCCATTGCATTCAGGACTTCATCAAGGCGATTAGGGATGGAGTCGACCTGCTTCAGGCACACCCCTGGTCGTCGACGTATACTCTCCCACACGTCGTAAGCTTTGGCCTCTATTGCTGCACAGGTTCGCTGCTCCCCAATATCCCAATCACGTTTCATCATAGCCCAAATATGTTCAATCGGATTAATATCACATCCTAGTGTTGGCCAGTCTATGACCTCAATTTCAGGGTGATCCTGGAGGTAGTCCTTCACTATACTGCTGGTATGAATGGGACTGTTGCCATGAACCAGCCTGATAGTGTGGGGGGCTGGAATTGCCATAGCCCGGACTGTAGGAATTAGCACTTGCTCCAGGATGTCTACATACTGCTCACCAGTGAAACGGCCATTGATCTTGACCAGTTCACCAGGCCCATGTGCCCACATCCACCCCCAGAATGACACTGACACCCTACCACTCACTGCGCGATGTTGAATGTGATTCTCATGGTAGCGTGTGTTGGGGGGGCCGCCAGCACTGCCTTGCTTCGGCTCCCACTGACCTGAACACCGTTTCATCGGTATATATAATGGTTCTCCAGTATTCTTCTCTATGTGGAAGGTGTTCCAATGCAAAGCCGAGTCAACACTCCTTGTGAGTAGGTGTTAGCCACCCTTTGTGAGCTGGAATATGGCAGTCGATCCCAGCTTCATGAAGTCGGCGTCTCGTCGTCATGTGATGGCAGTTGAGGCCCAGATTTCTTGTATGCTCCACTGGTGTTCGCATTGGATATGTCTTTGCAGCTGCCACGATCATGGCGTCCAACCTTGCCGACGTTACTCTTGGCCTCCCGCTTCGAGGTTTCGTCTCCACTGAGCCCTCTTCCTCCCACCGGCGGATCCACCACCTAATCGTCTTGGTGCTCCTCCCCACTTCGAGAGCAATGTTCGGCACAGTTGCCCCGGCTCTCCGCATCCCGATCATTTGGCCTCGCTCAGCAATCACTGCCGACGAATTTGCTCATCCTGCAGGCATAGCTGAAATGGCAGAGTAATATTATGTTGTGGTAACTGATGCAAGCTTTTATATACTAGAGTAAATTAATGGTATTAGTAACACCTAGGATAAACTGACGTAAATCTCTTAGAATCAACTGCCCAAGAAACCCTTCCCATTTCATGTACTCATAGTGAACTGCAAGTGGATCCCCCCCGCCCCAAACCTCCACCACCACCCCTGCGACTGTAGAGTGAACATTCGCCGATAATCATCATCATCATCAAGATTTAGTTTAACCAGACCACTGACACCCATTTGAGTCTCTCTTAGGGCTGGCCAGAAGGATTAGTTAACATATATTTGTGTTTCTATAATTTAGTGTTATATTGTTTGGAGGAGATTACAGTATTTCAAAAAGGTCAAACTGAACTTAGGGAAAATTTGGGGGTCTCTGCTAAAATATCTTACATTGTAGGGTTAGTGAAGCACATTGTTCGATACCGATTATAAATAGGGCATTCAATGAGAATATGTTGGACTGTTATTTGTGTTCAGCAGTTGGAGCATATAGATGGGGCTCTATTAGGGGAAGACATGAGTTGGCTATGTGTCAATCGCGTATGCCCAATTCTTAGACGATTCAGAATAGATTCGTGATGTCGAGAGGATTGTTTTGATGGTGACCAAGGATAAACTGATGATTTGATCATTTTTAGCTTATGACTTGTTGGTTCATTTTCCCAGGACTTTTGCCAACCGAAAAATGCTTATGTGTATAGAAGATTTTCAACTCAATATCACATATTCTTTCACCTCTACAAATATCTGCTGTTACTCATGGGACACCCTGCAATAGTATAAGGACGACATGGGCTATGCTGACAAATTAATGTGACTTACCTGTTGGTGACGACGATGGTAGGCATGAGACCTCGGCATGTTTCAGTGTTCGACATCACCTCCTTCCCCTGGTGTGGGTGGCGCCAACCTTGGTAACAACTTGTGTATTCTCCGTGACTACCATTACTGGTAGTCATGGAGAATTAATTACTGGTGTGCCCATCATTGGCACCGTCGTAGCCATGAACGGCAGAGATATGATCATTGTAGTGCTTTTATTTACCCGTTACACATGTCTCACCATGCTTAATAATATTAACTATCTTCATGACATTCTTATTGTTATCAGTGATTGCGGAATTCACGATGTTATGCTCCACCTACACACAGCCTGTTACTAGACTACCCCCTACCTCCTCTATCCCCCCCCCCCACACACACTACAGTGGGCGACATGTGTTGGCCGACCATAGCATTTCCCCCAGCTGTTTCGAAACTTCAGACTCAAGGCTATTCGAAACCTCACTGTGGCTGGGTAGTGGACACGATTTTTGTGCACGATAGTACATTGTTTTAACAATTCTAATATTAGCACCATAGTGTGGGCTGTACCCCGCTACACTTCTAAGAGGTCTCAGTCTGTCAGTACATTGGCGGGTTAGCTGTTGTATGGCAGGTACAAGGGTACAAGGGACGGAGACACCAAGATATTTAAAAGAAGAAACATAGTCAATAGTGTAGTTACCTATCTTGAACTTGGCTGGGCCGCATTTGCGGTTACCAGCTTGTTTGTTGAACACCTTAGTTTTCTCAGTGGAAATAATAAGGCCGAGGTTCTCACAGGCTGCATATACATGGTTCAGGGTGGTTTGCATTTCACGATGAGTTTTATTATGTATAAGAATATCATCAGCATAGCTGACTGAGATATTGCTGGGGTTGTCTGGTGGAGGTGGGGTGAGGGAGGGATGCACCCAGTCAAGTTGCCGGTTAGGAATTTCGAGGCCGTCAGTATGTGTGGCTTATAAGTGTACATTGTACTTTTACCAATACAGATGTTTACACCAGTTGTTGTCCTTATTTGAGATAATTCTCTTACTCTAAGAAATTCTGCCCAATTTGGAACGCCACTTTGTATAATTTTTGTCTTGTATGGAAATTCGATTTTTAGTGTCACTCACCATTTCCTGTTATGTTAGCAACGATTTTTTTTATTCGAAGTACGTTTTGTCCGAGATTGTGCTATTTATACTTTTGTTTCACTTCAACTTGATGCATAAGACAACTTTTGTGTATATAGTCAAAAGCTCTTACCAAGTTAGAATGTGTAGGAGGGAGGAGACACGAGACAAAGTTATGAGTCCGTGGGTGTTACCAGTGTGTGAGTTTCATCTGTTGGGATCAAAGACGCGGCCCACTCCGGCCCAGCCACTCTGACACAGGCTTGACTCACTCGCTCACTGGAGTGGTAGTGGAGGTGGTGAGGAAGAGTGATCATCGCGCCACAAGGCCTTCTGTAGTGTCTCCAGAATATGTTTGTTCCATAATTCTACTGAAACGCGAGGTAATTTTTTTTCCATATCTGTCTTGAGTTTAATGCAACAGTTTAGTCACTACATCAACCGTGATGCTTGGTTTAACAAGTGTTGATAAGTGTTCATTGTAACAGATGAAGATGGGTGCTCAGATTACCTGGTGGAAACTGTCACTCACACTCAGGTGGTCACAACACTCACACAGGACAGCTGGGTCTGTTACTCACACTCAGGTGGTCACAACACTCACACAGGACAGCTGGGTCTGTTACTCTCACACTCAGGTGGTCACAACACTCACACAGGACAGCTGGGTCTGTTACTCTCACACTCAGGTGGTCACAACACTCACACAGGACAGCTGGGTCTGTTACTCTCACACTCAGGTGGTCACAACACTCACACAGGACAGCTGGGTCTGTTACTCTCACACTCAGGTGGTCACAACACTCACACAGGACAGCTGGGTCTGTTACTCTCACACTCAGGTGGTCTCACAACACTCACACAGGACAGCTGGGTCTGTTACTCACACTCAGGTGGTCACAACACTCACACAGGACAGCTGGGTCTGTTACTCACACTCAGGTGGTCACAACACTCACACAGGACAGCTGGGTCTGTTACTCACACTCAGGTGGTCACAACACTCACACAGGACAGCTGGGTCTGTTACTCTCACACTCAGGTGGTCACAACACTCACACAGGACAGCTGGGTCTGTTACTCTCACACTCAGGTGGTCACAACACTCACACAGGACAGCTGGGTCTGTTACTCTCACACTCAGGTGGTCACAACACTCACACAGGACAGCTGGGTCTGTTACTCTCACACTCAGGTGGTCACAACACTCACACATTCATCCTCCTCTCTTACCCTTATGTCTTTCATCTAAGTTTTTGGTTCCAACATTCCTTCATTTCAGTTCACGTTTATACTCTCCCCCTTCTGTTATCTCTTTTTTCACATCACAGTCATATTCTCCTTTTGTCCTGCTGCCTCTTCTCTTCTCTCGCGTCTGTGTACATCATTTCCATTCACCTGTGTTTCAACTTTTTTTTTCTTCTTCATTATCTCAACAACTCTTTATTGCCATCTATGTTGATCTTGGTGAGCGTCACCAACATGTTTCTGTCTTCTGTCCTCCAGCCCTGACGTTACTACTCCTCTCATCCGTCTAATCTCCCGTCTGTACAGTATAGTAATGCCGCCAAAATTGTCTAATCTTCCTACTCACGCCATCTTCGATTATCATAATCCTTATTTCCATTTCAGTAACTTAGAGGTGTAAAAGTGACAGTGTTTAGAGTCAGTGGAAATGATTTAGAGTTTTTAAAGAGTGAAAAGTTAAGTTTTATTGGAAACTCACATCGTGAAAGCTAGGACAGTACTACAAAAAGAGTGTTCTAGGGTTTAGTTATACAGTCACTCAAAAAACTATCTATACAAAATTGTTTTGAAAAAATATGACACCACGGACGAAGGATTTTGGCAACCCTACCGAGACAACAGGAGTCGTAGTGTTTATTCTGAAATTCATCGATCACCCGGAGTACAGATAGTTTTTTAGAGTGACTGTACAGTAGGGGGCAGTGAAATTTTGCTCAAAGCTGCACTCTTCAGGCATTGTTCCTTATACATATTTAAGACTCCATGCCAAATTTGAAGCTGATATGTCGAGGTTTAGTCTGCCGCATTTTCTACTGAAATTTTTAAATTTACCTACAGTACTAGCCAAACAGCCGCTGTGGCGGTGCAATGTTCTGTTCAGTGTTTATCAACTTTTTTTTCATATCTCTTATTTCATTTAAGTTGTCTTGTTGCAGATGAGTATGGTGCTATGTCTATATTGATTATCAGCCTTTTCTCATTTCATTTCTCAATGTTGTGTTACTGTACTGTAATGTAGGGGAGACCTGGGTAAGTTGGCGCACTTGAAATTATTCAAATAGTTACCGTTAAGCAGTTCAGATGATTCAAGAGATATTCCTCTCGTCAATACTGATGCTGATTTTGTCCCTGATCCAAGGGCTCTGACAGACACCAGTTCACAGAACCGGACAAGACTCCCTACACTGGCTGCTGCTTGTGACCGATACTTGATTAGTGATTATGCTGGAGCTGCCATTGCTACTGCCACCTTAACTGACTATGGCATTATCACAAAGGATGACAAGAGTCAGGTTATTGGACCACATAAGCTGCGGGATGCGAGACAAAAATACCGATTTAAGAGGCAAGAAATTGAGATGGCTAGTTTAGATAATTTGACGTCACTCTATTTTGATGGTAAGAAGACCGCCACTCGTGTGATGATAAAGAATGAGAAGACCGAGAAATGGAGTTCGAGGATGATGGTGAAAGATCATTATGTCATCATGGTTGAGCCTGGCAATGAATATCTCACACATGTGACTCCCAAGACTGGACACGGAAAGCAGATTGCCAAAACTATTCACGAGTTTCTGGTGGAGAAAAATCTAACCCAGCAGCCCATTGTGTGTGTTGGTTGTGATGGAACCAATGTAAATGTAGGATCAGAAAATGGAGTCATTCATCATCTTGAAATGTTACTTGGTCACCCGCTCCATTATTTCATATGTCAGCTTCACGGAAATGAGCTGCCTTTCCGCGCAGTTTTTTATCACTATGATGGTAAACCAAGTGGTCCTGAGCATTGGCGTGGTCCCATTGGAAAGCAGATCAAGGAGTCTTTGTCTGAGCTTCCAGTTGTCGCCTTCCAGCCAGTCAGTTTCCCTGATTTCCCTGTGTTTAATGATGAAGTGGAGAAAGATCTGTCCTGGGATCAGAAATACCTGTATAGGATTTGTAAAGGAGTTATCACAGGTGTTGTTGAAGATGACTTGGCTGCTATTGAGCCAGGTCCTCCCTGTGTGTCAAGGTGGAACACCTTATGGAGTTGAATCCTCAAGCTGTATGTAGCAACATCAAGACCCAGCCATGAGTTGAAAAGAATTGTCATTACAATAATAAAGTTCAGTGCTCCAATGTGTTTTTACATCAAGATACACCCTTACGTAACACACGGCTCAAGGAACGTATTCCAGTCCCTGAATAGTGAGGAGGAGACGATTGTGAAGAAGGCTGTCCAGAGAAATGCATACTTCGCCCACACAGATCAACTTCTTCTTGGTATGTGTGCAGATGAGGACATGACTGTTAGAGAAAAAGCTGTCTCAATGATAAGAAAAATTAGAGAGGAGAATCAGCAAAAGGAAGAATGCACTGGCAGATCTGAAGAGGAGGAGGAAGATTCTGATGCTGCTGTTGACGAGAATTTGTCAAACTATACTGATGAGGAGGGTAAAGATGGAGATGGGAATGAGGATGTGCCTCCTGTAGTCAACATGAGAAAGGTGGTGACTCCGAAACTAAAGTGGCAAGCAAAAAACTATCATTCCATGATTAACTGGAGGAATGAACTCAAGACTGAGCCTCCTTACATTGCTTCTCTGTCAAATCTACAGGTTAATGACATTCTTGAGACACCATTAGTGGTGCCCAAGTGGCCAAACAGCACTCAGGCGGTCGAGAGAGGCATAAAAGTGATGACTGAAGCTTGCACTGAAGTGACGGGATACGAATCGAGAGATGGATATATTAGGCAAAGATTATTGTCTAGGAAAATGATGCCAAGGTTCCGCACAAAAAAGAATTTCAATATGAACTTGTAATGATTTTCTATACGGTGTACCTGTAAAATAACATGTGAATTAAATCGATGTCACCCATGTAAAATTTATCATTATCCTGGAAAACATTAAATGACACCTAATTTTTGGTATACACTAAAAGTTGACAAAAAGTCGTTCGCGATGCGGCAGGGTAAGTATGCATGAAATGGCATGAAATTTTGCACAGGTGTTTGCTAAAGCCATACAAACGATGCCTGAAAAGTGCAGCCTGCAACTCAAATAAAAGTGTTTTTTCCCTGCCCCCTACTGTACAGTACACATCAAGGGTTATGTGTTGTTCAGTGAAGGATATGGGCTCCCAAAAGGCTATAATAACAATGACTCAATGAGAATGGAGATAAAATTAACTCAAAAGCTCATATGTTAACTTATGGGATTAATTTGTTGTAAAGAGCAAATTAATAATAATGTATTGATGGAAATTGAATGATTTTTCTATTTGTATTTCCCTAATTGTTTTCTTTTGGGTTGGTTAGGTGTTAGTAAATGTCTCCTCGACTCCTTATATGTATATGTACTGTCAATGAATATGATGCAACTCTTTGTGTACGAACCTCTGTCCTGCATGGCAGTGAACAGTGACATTACCCATATGAATCTGACCTCTATACATTTATAGTTGTTAATGAATATGATGTATTTCTTTGTGTATGAACCTCTGTCCTGCGTGGCAGTGTCAAGACCTGACTGAATTACTCAGAATAGGCAAACTGTACTACAAGCTCTGCCAATAAATTTGTTAAACTTAAAAAAGACTCCTTCAGCAGAAACTTGATACTTGGGTGAATATAAACAGAGACAAGGTTCAGACTCGGGTGTTGAAAGAGGAATATTTTTGTGCTTCTGAAGAATGTTATAATTTTTCCCAAAGAGGTGTTGATGAAAGATACGATATTATCAGAATTTCACTCCACGTTTTAAGTCTGTGATAGAAAGGTTTGGACGAATAAGTGGGACATTCAATTTAAATTAACAATTACGTGTTCTTGGTGTTGTTGAGAAGAGGGAGAGGGAAGGTAATAAGGGACGAAGGATAATTTAGATAAATTATAATTGTAAAGTAGTTTCTTCTTGCCTGGTACAGTGCAGAAGACGACAAATCCCACCCGTGCACTTAAGAGGCGTTTCATGTTGGCGTTAGTAAGGTCGCCTCGTGGACTTACGCACAGTACCGTACTGCTGGTAGTATGTGTGTGTGTGTGTGTGTGTGTGTGTGTGTGTGTGTGTGTGTGTGTGTGTGTGTGTACAGTACAACAAGTGATCATAATATTCCAGTAATATAAATTATTCCTCCCGACCATTATTATTTTCTGTGCCAGGTCCCAGATTCATTTTGGTTGGGCATTAAATTCTCATTCCTCGCCTCGACGCTTACATCTTTATGAAGTCATCAGGCTCATGAGGCAGCGTAGACGACCAAGCTTACCGCACTGGTGTAAGCATGAGAGAGAGAGAGAGAGAGAGAGAGAGAGAGAGAGATGTACACACTTAGATATACGTCATAATATCTAATTTCTGATAACTCATGTATGTTCTTAAAAAAAAAAACTAGACACTTGAAGACTTATTTGTTGAAGCACAGTAATACATTATAATATACAGTTTACATACACGGTATATCTGCCCTTGTGATACTGAAACTGGTGGTAAGAACTCGTGTGTTTCACCTGATGCTTCACAAACTATTCATTGGTCTCCCACAATGTAATTTCCATACTTAAATATTAGAGTAGTGAGGAGAAGAGTTTTACCTGTGATCGTTTTCAGTTTTTATTATATATTTTATTGAGTTAACTTACGACAAAAATTAAAAACTAACACACGTGCCTGAGTTTCTTACTAAGAAAAATTTCATTTTTTGGTCATATAAACTTGTTATTATTATCCAGTCTGTATCTGTGTTTTTCTGGCTAAATAAACTGTTTCAATTCAATTCAATTCAACCTTCCTTCTCCCCATCCGTCTCTCCCTCCACCCTTCCCTCGCATAACGTCATCTACAACCTGGGAAAATATATTGGCTTTTTACAGTCATTTATATATTTCAATTAAGATTTAACAAAATGCTGCGTGTCTCAATTTTTTTTTCTAGCGTAGAAATGTGTTGTTGATCTCACTAGGGCCTGTAGCTGTAACTGAGAACACTCCTTCTCTATCAGAGTTCTCTTAAGATACGACATGGAGTTGGTAACCACATGATACGAAGCTTCTCTTATATTTCGATTTGCTTTCTTTTCACACAATTACAGAAACAATGTAAACGATTTGATACTCGATAATTCAGACCATGAAGCTGTCCTCTGATCTGCCACCACCATCCTCTGCATCAACCCGGGTTATATATAATGTTTCTATTTTTATCAGTTTCGTGGTCCTGGGTGTAAGGGACTCACAACACGTAGCACATACCGGGTGGACAGTAGACTTCTCTCACAGTCACCTGAGAGAGAGGTGTCATTAATTGTGTACTGTTATATTGACATCAATCTTAATCTTGACAAGAACTTACTGTAAGAACCGACCGACCATAAACACCTACAACAATAATTATGACGAGTGAGAACTAAAGATTAAAAAGCTTGACGCAGGAGGAAGCTGTTTCCTCTGTTTACTGCCTGTTAACTGGTCTGTTTCTTAACTGATAGAGCAATTTATACGTGTATTATATTTAATATCTACTCACTTATTTTATTGTCAAAACACTTATCACTTTAACAGGTGACGACACACAAGTTAGTGTGGCAGCTTCACGTTATGGTTATGTCTGATAGTCAATGAGGCCTAACCTTAAATAAATAAATAAATAAATAAATAAACAAATAAATAAATAATAGAGTAAATGTTGTTGCCCAAACCGTCAAATAGGAATACTGTTCATTGGCAGCCGGTATGATTATAATAAACTTTGGCTATGAATACTTTTCCAAAGTTTAAATGAAATTCCGATAACAAAAACACACACACACCATTCTATTAGCGTGTGGTGAGTGAAGCGCCTTTCCAATGTTTCCTGGAACAGCGTAGTGGTAAATATTCACAGGTGTTATAACAAATGATATTGGGAACACATTTTCAACGGGACATAACTAACATGGGACCAAGAAAACACACACACACACACACACTCATTTCATAATCTAGGCAATATTGTTATTGTCTTATCAACACAGTTATATTTTATTTAGCCAACCTGTAACTATGTTAGTGTTGGCCTCATACATCTGATCTCACACAACACTGGCGTCTGTCAACACACACAAAGGCCAACAAATAACCATCGACCAAACGTGGACAGCGAACTATAGCAGCGACTGACACAAGTGGCGGCCGTCCACAAATCTGGGATGAAACTCAGGAAATTTCACATCTGAGTTTCGACTGTCCGTCCAGATTTAATTTCATGAATACTGTCTAATCATTAATTTATATTTAACCTAACCTAACCTAACCTACTACAGTGAAACCTCCATATAGCGGACTAACTTATCTATATATAATTCTTTAGAAGATGGTTTCATATAGTCCGTTAGAAGGGATTTCCTATATATCGGACTTTGATTTAACGGATTAATCTCTCACATAAGTCCGTTAAATAGAGGTTTCACTATATATAGGTAACAATGGTACAGAGTAAGACCGTCTTTTGGAGTTAACATTGGACCTGAGAACATATCACCTCTTTGCTCGCTACCGTCAGAGAGAGAGATTTACTTCGTTAAATTCTGACGCCATTTTCAGCCAACCATGAAACAAGATTTTTAGTGAGGGAGGGAGGGAGGGAGGGAGAGAGGAGGAGTGAGAGACTGAGAGAAAAGAATTGAATGGAGAGAGTGAGATAAAGGAGGAGGAGGGAGAGTGAGAGATTGAGAGAAAAGAAATAAATGGAGAGAGTAAGAAAAGAAATTAAAGGAGAGAGTGAGAGAAAGGAGGAGGAGGAAGAGGAGCGTGAGAGAAAAAAATTAATGAAGTTAGAGTAGAGAAAGATAGTGACCGGAGGGGGAGACAGAAAATGAATGGAGAAAGTAAGAGAAAGGAGGAGGAGAATGAGAGAAAGAGGGAGGCGAGGAGGAAGAGGAGAAGAATAAGAGAGGGAAAGAGGGGGAATGTAGTAAACGTGTTTGGTTAGGTTAGGTTAGGTTAGGTTAGGTTAGGTCACCAATATATTAAACGACCTTCACCTCTGCCTCGGTATTATCAACTGGTATAAGGTATTGGCATCTGTTTACATGGTCGACCCTTCCTAACCACCACTAAGACTGATAATTTCCCTCAGGTACATTTGTCTACACACCTGTAGTACCGGGAGTGTGTGCACAGGTCCTTGGTTAAACAGGAGTTGTGATTTATTCGCTTAGTTATAAAAAAATAATATTCAGATTTAGAGCTGTGAAAGAAGTGGGTGACCGTGAAAGAAGTGGGTGGCCGTGAAAGAAGTGGGTGGTGGTGAAAGAAGTGGGTGGTGGTGAAAGAAGTGGGTGGTGGTGAAAGAAGTGGGTGACCGTGAAAGAAGTAGAAAAAAGTGGGTGAAAGAAGGGTGGTTGTGAGAAGCGGTGGCCGTGAAAAATTGGGTGGTTGTGAAAGAAGGGTGGTGGTGAAAGAAAGTGGGTGGTTGTGAAAGAAGTGGGTGGCCGTGAAAAGAAGTGGGTGGTTGTGAAGAAGTGGGTGGTGGTGAAAGAAAAAGAAGTGGGTGGTGGTTGTGAAAGAAGTGGGTGGTGGTGAAAGAAGTGGGTGGCTGTGAAAGAAGTGGGTGGTTGTGAAAGAAGTGGGTCGTTGTGAAAGAAGTGGGTGGCCGTGAAAGAAGTGGGTAGTTGTGAAAGAAGTGGGTGGTTGTGAAAGAAGTGGGTGGTGGTAAAAGAAGTGGGTGGCCGTGAAAGAAGTGGGTAGTTGTGAAAGAAGTGGGTGGCTGTGAAAGAAGTGGGTGGTTGTGAAAGAAGTGGGTGGTCGTGAAAGAAGTGGGTGGTCATGAAAGAAGTGGGTGGCCGTGAAAGAAGTGGGCCTTTTTGGGAACACTACCAAATGAATGTGGTGAAATCAGAATGGTCTTATACCGTGCTTCGTCGTCAGGTGAGGTAACAACCACTCCTCTTTCAAGCACAGCAGGGCACACGGGCTTACGATCACCTACCGTACAAGTTTAGATATTGTGAAAAATTTAGATATTAATGGAAAATAAATTATGAGTGACTTTCAACCTTAATTACGACTTATTATAAACTGAATCCAAGTATTATTATGTTTCTTGAGTGAGACCCTGAGCTGACGCGGTGAAATGTATTATGTTTAAACCTTCTGTACCAAGTCACTTTATATCACGTAGCGTCATTAACTAACTATATTAAAAGTTTCGTTCCCTCACCATGACTCCAGGAACTATCTTACTTGTTGTAGCAGACTTATGTTAACTTAAAGGATAATATTGTTGTAAGATGATAAAAAAAACACAGGTCGGAAGCGTGTACTCGGAGGCGCGGGACAGGTAATACTTCATTAAACCACCAGGTGACCACGGAGCAGGTGTAACCCATGAGTGATGTTAACTATATAGGACAGGTTAATGGAGTTTATAAGACCAATATGTTAGAATAGTGTAGTGTAGTGTGTAGTGTAGTGTAGAGTAGAGCTACGAGAGGAATATTAGATACACCTGTGCGATCGCATTTAAGGGGGACGAGTTTTTAAATTTTAGGGGGGTGGGTCTTTAAATTTTAGATGGGTGGGTCTTTAAAATCTCAGGGGGTGGGTCTTTAAATTTTAGAGGGGTGGGTCTTTAAATTTTAGAGGGGTGGGTCTTTAAATTTTAAGGGGTGGGTCTTGAAATTTTAAGAGGTGGGTCTTAAAATTTTAAGAGGTGGGTCTTTAAGTTTATACGTTCAAAAGTCGGTTCAAGTTCAAATGGAATATTATTTGATACGCTTTGTACAAAACCCACATGTTTTAATAATAGTCTTAACGTATTATATTGTGTAGTAGGGTGTGTCAATTTAGGGGGTGAACTGGCTAAATTGAAAATCGAGTAATTTGGTAGCAATTTATTGTAGTCTTTAAGCATGCAAAACAATATTTTGGCATAAATTTTTTTATATAATAAGTCCTACCTACATCAAATGGATTTTTAAATGTACATATTTGTGAATTTATAACATAACCAGCGTTTGCACACATGTTACTGTTTCAAGTTTCAAATTATTATATTTTATTATCCGTAGTCTATTTGAAAGTAACCAATGCCTTCATACTCTCTTTGCTTTGGTTTCTTGTCATCAGTAGTCTGCTTGCTATTTGTGCTTTGATGTAACCTTCTCGCCTCTCGTGGCTGTAAACATGGCCCGCTGCTTCTGTGACCATTTTCACACATCTCTCCACACTTTGAGTGTGGGAAGGCCACTTCGGCACCTGCATTGGAGTCTCTTTAAGGTTTCTCAATTCTTGGCTAGTTAGACTTGTTGTCAATGGTGGCTCTAAGACTTCCAAACTCAAGTCAACCAATTCTGACAATTTGGTGGCATTGACGTTTATTGGGGGAACTTTTCTTGAATGAAACGAACAGTCTCCCAACTGGTCGTCATCTATTAGCGTTCCTCTAATCTTTAGAATGACTTCTACAGCCTCGGTTCGGAGATTGGTACATTGACTGCAAAGCATTGCTTGCAAAACTGCTTCTGATCGAGCATACCAAGCGGACCTTCTTGCCACAGGTAACACGATGTCCCTCACTACCTTCCTCTGTGTTCTTACTAGCTGCAATTGAAACAAAAGGTGATTGGGCCCATCCACCCACATAGGATTAAGTTTCACACTAAACCACTGGGGAAGATAAACTCCAATAATAAATTCAACAATTAACCTCAAATTCTTCAGCACTTTGCCCTTCAATTCGTGTTTGGAAATCCAAATCCTGCAGAAACGAAGAGCTGTAGTTAACCAACGGCTGTGACTGACAGGTCCAATCTCCAAGAGAGCCAATGACTGAGGCACTTCTCCTGATCTTATTGCTTGGGCAATACGATAAGCATAGGATTGATCTGTGCTGAGATCTTTGATGACTCCTTCAGACAACGCCGGAAGGGGAGGGCCAACTTCGACCTTTGGAAAGGTTGTATTTATTTCTAGTTGTGTTGCTTCATCCAGCATGATGCCAAGGGGACCTGACCACTTGTTGTTGCTCTTTGTAGGACCATCAAGTTCCTGGATGAGATGACGAAGAGGTAGCTCGCCTGTATGTAAATCACATACAATCCAAACAAGTCTTCTTCCTAGTTTTTTCTCTAAATGCGTCATTACACCCCCCTGCCATCCGGTGTTCACTGCAGTTGAATCTCCACCAACAGCCTGCAGTGAACTGCCAAGTCCTCTCTCCTGAACCCAACATAAAATATGATCAGCAATGACCTCTGCATGTTTCTTCCCTTCTACTTCAGTTTCGGGAGCAAAGTGAAACAAAAACCGACCACCAGGCTCAGAACAGACAGAGTAGTGTTCTTCTTTGATGAGACCTGGAAACTTTCTGTTCACTCCCTCTACTTCTAGCAAAACTTTTGTGTCATCTATTCTTCCATCAAACAAAAGACAGGAGAGCCCTCCCTCGCTTAAATCTTTTTCATGCTGATCAGATATTTCCTTCATTATTTTTTCTTGTGCTCTTCTAATTTTATTATGATCTATCACCAAAGATACATCCTCTCGGCTGATGAGGCCTGCATCTATCCAAGCGGCAGTTGCAATTTCTGCAGCCTCACGAAGTCCAGCATGGTGGCGAATACTAGCTAAAGCAATGTTTGAAATATTTCTTGTGTTGTATTTCATTTTCTTTGGTAAAGGTTCAGATGGCTCTTTGGAACTATCATCTGATGTTGCTTCCTGTTCATCAGAAGAACTATCAAAGAAGTGATAAACATCTTGACACAGCTCTTCCTCTCTTTGGATGGCTTCTTCACTCTTCATTTTCTTCTTTTGTTCCCTCTCTCGGATTTGTTCTCTCTTCTTGGCATTAGCAATCTGCTTCTTTGTTTCTGAATAATCTATTGAACCCATTTGCATACTTCCTTGGCCTTCTGCCTTTGTCCTCTGTGCCTTTATAAATTCAAGCTCTAAAACAGGGATCTTCTTTTCACGAGGACAACCACAATCAATGTGGGAATTATTTTCTCTCTTACCTGAGTGAGAACAGTTGGATTCAGAACATAATTGTATGGATCACTTGCAGGTCAAAATGTCAAACAGAGTATCAAGTGTGTGCAGAAATTCATTTTTCCTGGCCAAGTTTCCTTTACCAAGTGATGTGTCAACTGCTTTGTGCCATAATTTCGTTAGTTTTAGCTCAATAGTTCGACACTGATTAATCACAGGTGGTTTGAATAGTGCATTAGCTTTTGTCCATTGATGCAGAAGAGGGACTATCATGTCATTTATGAGTTCTTTATCTGTATAGTTCCTTCTGTCCTTTGCATTTTTTTCTCGAAGGAGTAACCCTAATCTTAGCATGTCTCTCACTGTTGGAAGTTCTGATACAGGAAGCTCCTTCCCTTTACCAACTAGCAGGCTCAAGTGGGTTGACAACTGACTTCTTGTCTTCAATTTTGACATCTTCACACTATCTGACAAATAGAAAAATATTTCAATGTTTCATAATTCAATTGTTGTTTAAAAAAATATCAATTTGTTTATCAAAAATGCTGTAACATAAATAACATAATAATTTCTTAGAACATAATGTTTTATACAATGATATAAGTAACTGCGACAATCAGTATGCCCTACTTACAATAATTAAAATGTAGAATTCGTCTGGTAGAGTAGGTGCAAGTGCAATGAGAGCAAACCACCGTCTATGATATCTAGAAGGAGAGTGAGCCGGGCGCCTTATCCTCACGCTTGGTACAAGTCAAAACAAGAATTAAACTGTCCCACACGGAGAGCCTGTTCATGTTCATGTTCTGACATGCATATTGTACACAAGCTATAGAACCATAAAATACTCCATAATCCATATGCTTACATGAGATTAGTTAATATCAAGTGAATAATTCTAATCAAGTCTCATTAATTTGTTGAAATACTGATATTTGAAACTTTAAGGTATAATTGATGTAGGTGAGGGTTATTTCAATTCATTTTTGTTTGCTAATCTCAAGTTTAGACATAAAGAGGCACAATATTTTGACTACCAAATTTGATTTTTAACATGTTGACAAAATTGACACACCCTATTGTGTAGCTCTTAGTGGTCACAGGTCTTTAGTCTGAAAGCTTTAATTCTCTTATGGCCAGATATAAAACTGGTGATGAATTATATATAGTCTCTCTCTCTCTCTCTCTCTCTCTCTCTCTCTCTCTCTCTCTCTCTCTCTGATGGCTGGTGAGAGCAGGACGAAAATCTTTAACTACAATATCTGCAGTAAATTGAGGTTTATTGCTAAGGAGATTCTTTCAGGTACACTTGTAATACAAATAAACAGGATTTTATTATATTTCTTCTGTACTGATTTACTTTTTTACATTTGTCAGGCAAGTTTGATTGTAAATGAACTCATAAAGAATACTGCTTTCACTACTTCTCACTTGGAAGTCTTTTGAGTAGGGCAGTATACCTTGTGTAGCGTCATTGTCAGACATACGGGTAGCCTGAGTAACATAAAGACAACACCAGACGAGATGTGTGTTTAGGTCACACTGAGGTAGATACATCCTGATATTAAGTGAATATTATAAAGTTAGCTTTATAACACAGCTGTCAGGGAGTGTGCTCAGCTCAGCTCGGTCACAGACAGGTAGGGGGAAGGTGTTCGGCTCAGCTCGGCTCGGCCACAGACAGCTAGCGGGGAGGTGCTCGGCTCGGCTCGGCTCTGCCACAGACAGCTAGCAGGGAGGTACTCGGCTCGGCCACACACAGCTAGCGTGGAGGTGCTCGGCTCGGCTTAGCCAAACTCAGCTGGCAGGGAGGTGCTCGGCTAGGCTCAGCCACAGACAGCCAGCGGGGAGGTGCTCGGCTCGGTTTGGCCACATTAACTGATCAAAACTAACGTATATGGTTCAGTGTTGCTGTAGGAGATTAAACTCGGTCTAATGGAATCTCTCTTTAAACCGCTCAGTCGTGGCACACTGACTGACTGACTAATGAATTAAAAAGAAAAGTTCAATTGGCTGCAGAAAATGAAATATCCAACTAAAACCCGCTAAAGGCAACACCTCACTGAACGATAAGGGTCATGTTGAAGAATCTTTAAAAAGTTGAACAAGTATAGAATGTCTCCCACACAGTCTATAACAACAGATCATTTCTCGCCATCCGACACTTGTATCAGAAACCAATTCGCTAGTGTGTTTGTTTTGAGACGTTAAGACGATATAGTGATTCAGAAAGGCGAAACTAAACTAAGATTTGTTTTCAAGTATACCATAATGTACCCTGCATGCTGAGACGCACCTGGGGTAAAGAGTACAGGTTGCTATGTTTTCTAATGTACAGAGAAGAGAAGGAGTAATACTATTACGTTATCTAAACACAACATTTTTTGCCATATATGAACACAAATGGTGCCAGAAGCTTTACTTATTATCTACTGAAAAACTTATTATATACACAAAATATACTGGAGGTGTATGTATCATCTCATGTATACTAACACCTAACACCAGTAGCTGAAAGTGTCATCATATGTATACGAAAACTCACGATCTTGCCATTTGTAGGTTTGTGGTATCTGAGGTAACAAAGTAAAGGTGAAGACATAATGTTGTTTGCCACACATCGACTTATCACTACCAGGTCCAATTCCAGCATGTTCACTTCAATCTCGGGGTCGCTGAACAGGTTAATTTATCGGGGTGTCGGTTCCGTCGCCTTGATATTCCCTCAACTGATGAAGGTGATGACTTAATCTTGAGTAACATACCCCCCCCCCCAGCCCCTTCTACCTCACCTCACCCTCGACCCCTTCACCCATACAGTTCTACCTTCACCCTCTGTGTCTACCTCCACCTTCAGTGTCTACCTCCACCCTCTGTGTCTACCTCCAACCCAGTGTCTACCTCCACCCCCTGTGTCTACCTCCACTTTCAGTGTCTACCTCCACCCTCTGTGCCTACCTCCACCTTCAGTGTCTACCTCCACCCTCTGTGCCTACCTCCACCTTCAGTGTCTACCTCCACCTTCAGTGTCCTCCACCCCTGTGTCTACCTCCTTCAGTGTCTACCTCCACCTTCAGTGTCTACCTCCACCTTCAGTGTCTACCTCCACCTTGTGCTACCTCCACCTTCAGTGTCTACCTCCTTCAGTGTCTACCTCCACCTTCAGTGTCTACCTCCACCCCTGTGTCCACCTCCTTCAGTGTCTACCTCCACCCCTGTGTCTACCTCTACCTTCAGTGTCTACCTCCACCTTCAGTGACTACCTCCACCTTCAGTGTCTATCCACCTTCAGTGTCTACCTCCACCTTCTGTGTCTACCTCTACCTTCAGTGTCTACCTCCACCTTCAGTGACTACCTCCACCTACAGTGTCTATCCCCACCCCTGTGTCTACCCACCCCCTGTGTCTACCTACACCTTCAGTGTGTACCTCCACCTTCAGTGTCTACCTCCACCTTCAGTGTGTACCTCCACCTTCTGTGCCCACCTCCACCTTCAGTGTCTACCCCCCACCTTCTGTGTCTACACCTCCACCTTCAGTGCCCACCTCCACCTTCAGTGTCTACCCCCACCTTCTGTCTACCTCCACCTTCTGTGTCTACCTCCACCTTCAGTGTCTACCTCCACCTTCAGTGTCTTCCTCCACCTTCAGTATCTACCTCCACCTTCCAGTGTCTACCTCCACCCCTGTGTCTACCTCCCATCCTGTGTCTACCCCACCTGCTGTGTCTACCTCCACCTTCAGTGTGTACCTCCAACCCCTGTGTCTATCTCACCCCTGTCTACCTCCACCTTCTGTGTATACTTCCACTTTCAGTGTCTTCCTCCACCTTCAGTGTTTACCTCCACCTTCGGTGTCTATCTCCACCCTGTGTCTACCCCCACCTTCAGTGTGTACCTCCACCTTCAGTGTCTACCTCCACCTTCAGTGTGTACCTCCACCGTCAGTGTCTACCTCCACCTTCAGTGTGTACCTCCACCTTCTGTGCCTACCTCCACCTTCAGTGTCTACCCCACCTTCTGTGTCTACCTCCACCTTCTGTGTCACCTCCACCTTCAGTGCCTACCTCCACCTTCCAGTGTGTACCCCCTTCTGTGTCTACCTCCACCTTCTGTCTACCTCCACCTTCAGTGTCTACCTCCACCTTCAGTGTCTTCCTCCACCTTCAGTATCTACCTCCACCTTCCATGTCCTCCACCCCCTGTGTCTACCTCCACACCTGTGTCTACCCCACCTGCTGTGTCTACCCTCCACCCTTCAGTGTCTACCTCCAACCCCTGTGTCTATCTCCACCCCCTGTCTACCTCCACCTTCTGTGTCTACCTCCACTTTCAGTGTCTTCCTCCACCTTCAGTGTCTACCCCCACCTTCAGTGTCTACCTCCACCTTCTGTGTCTACCTCCACCTTCAGTGTCTACCTCCACCTTTAGTATCTACCTCCACCCACTGTGTCTACCTCCACCTTCAGTGTCTACCTCCGCCTTCAGTGTCTACCTCCACCCACTGTGTCTACCTCCACCTTCAGTGTCTACCTCCGCCTTCAGTGTCTACCTCCACCCATGTGTCTACCAGAGAGGTATTCATGCTACTGTGCCAAGTAGCAACCTTGTAAATAAGCTACTGTGCTGAGTAGCATTTATATATATAATTACGGGCAACACTGCACGTATGTGGCAGCATGTCTTGAGGCTGCCATATGGCAAGTGCAGTTCTCAGTCTGATCGTGTTGCATGGCACACGCCTAGTCAATCGCTTGTATTCTCCCATCCCTTAATAAACGGACTTCAGTGTTATCCGTGTTTCTACCCATTGCATTCTTTCAGGGAACACTTGTAAATTCATCATATGCAGTGATTAGGATTTGTGACTAAGTGTGAACGATGCTGACGTGTCAAGCGTATATATACATGACTCATAGTGTGTTGTGTTGTGGTTGTGGCTGTATTTCACACAGAAAAGTTGGGCTGCCACAGTGCTTTTTTAGTGACGGTGGCAGTGTTAGTGTCAGTGTATTAGTGTGTGTCTAGAGTTGGGAGTTGAGTATTGGCCTGTTTTTAGTGGTACCCACGGAGCACGAGAGGCGCATAATTCTTCTCAGTGACATCCCGGGAGACACTGACGGTCTCACCCCCCACAAGGCTCTAGCTACCGCATTAAGGCTACCTACTATGCATCTGCTGTCTCAGACACACACACACACACACGCACGCACGCACTCACCACGGACAGAATGGTGGACTCTGTGGGTGCTTATTTCTGCGCTTGTTTATATTGCTATATATGTGGTTCGAGCTGTTGAGGCGCCTACTTTATATACTAAACAGTGCAGTCCACGCACACACTAAGATGGGGTGTAAGAAGGGACAATGTCAAGATGGGGAGAGACACGATCTCCCACCACCTTCCCTCCACCGAGCAGACTTCATCCTCCACCTCCAGTGATGGACATTGCCACCCTGAGGTGGATGGACGCACCGGGACGAGAGAAGCAGAGAGATGGAACTTCAGGAGGAGGAGACACTGAAGGAGGAGTGAAAAGTTGCGTTTTGAGGCACTATTGGCGCACTCCTGGCGCAACTCCACCCTCCCTCACTGCAGGGCGTGCACTCAAGGCGCCAACATCCTTCCTCCTCCACCACACCAGCGTCCTCCAGGTACTCTTGCCTCCAAAACAAGGAGCTCCTAAGGCATCTGTTCAACTCCCCACCCGCCCTCTCACCAGACGCCGCTTTCAGCTTTTTTCGTGAGTGGAAGCATGTTGACAGATTACTCCACGATGGTGGACCTTGACAGCATGCCTCCAAAACAAACAGCTCATCCAATCATGGATGTGTTTGTTCGCTGGAGACTCCAGAGAGTTTTAAGCACGCTGTAAGTGCCTCGGGATTTAAATCTCAGTGACGGATGCTCGACCTTTGGCAGGAGCACGCATGGGTCGGAATAACGAGGCCTTATGCTGCCGCTTCACCAGCTGCAAGCAGGCGGAGAATGAATCCTTTTGACGACTTTTTTGTACGCTTGAAGAGTTTGCTGAGGAGATCGACGTCTGCAAGTACAGCCGGAATGTGGAGGAAGCCTGGATCACACGGGATCTTGACAGGTGTCAGGGTGTTAAAGAGCAGCAGCTTACTCATCCCCCTGACGCTTCTCCACACTCCAGGTGGTAGGACTGAATGTTGGTTATATCAGGCCACCAAGTCCGGGGCCACACCTCTGCCTTACGGGTTCTACCTGCTGTGAGAGCTCTCACAATACAAGAAGAGTAAGAAGGCGGGCCAACAAATGCTAAGGCTGCCACACGTTTCCACGCCCGCTTAGTGCTTCCTTGTGGCAGCCAGAAAGCAGCACAGCCCCCAAGACTCTGCCCGGCCGACGCCCAGACTGTGTCGTGATGTGACAGGCGCCACTGGCTCAACACAGACAGGTGCCCTGCACGAGACCGGCAGTCAGGCTGCGGCTGCGGACACGGCAAGTGCTGCCGCCAACCCAAGCCCAAAGCCCGAGACTCAGGAGGTGATAGCAAGACTCCGGGTGGTTCAGACACAGCCCCCTCCAGATGGCCCACGCAGCCCTCAAGCAGCAGCGGAGTCACATCGGGAGGGTGGAATTGACCACGCCCAGGGCTACCCCCTTCCTCTACCATCCGCGTCGC
The DNA here is from genome assembly GCF_018991925.1 of Homarus americanus. Taxonomy (NCBI): domain Eukaryota; kingdom Metazoa; phylum Arthropoda; class Malacostraca; order Decapoda; family Nephropidae; genus Homarus; species Homarus americanus. The sequence continues at coordinate 1,142,297 of NW_024741901.1, read as the reverse complement.
CGCCACACACGTGATGTAAGTCGTAATACATCGAGGGTATACCGGACACCGCGGCCAAGGATATTAATGGATTGGGTTGAAGCACTTCCAGAATTGGGCCTCACCAAATCTGACCTGGGACCACCGCCGCAGCTGCAGTACTACAATGTGGATTTGCCCCAGATGCCAGACACTGTGGCCTTTCAAACAGAGATCACTTTACGGCGACAGGTCGTCACGGATGGATCAACTTGCAGCCTACTCACACACCCTTTGTTGTCGTGGGAGCAATTTTAAGGAGTTATGCGTGGTACCCAGAGACTTTCCTAGCAGATCCCAGCCAGCACTGCCAGCAGGGTGCGGAGCCGACGAGCGACGCGCCTGGCGCTGCCACACAGACTGTCGAACCCACGGCCCACTTACCCACAGAGGACGCTTCTGCCCAGATCCTGTATGGTCACCTCTCCGCTTTGTGCGTTCTTGCATGCCATGCCTTTTATGAGGGACTGGCAGACCAGAGCCGAGGCTGCGACTCGGCTGGCGCCTGCCACATCGCGGCCCAGGACGCTGCCAAGGCTCGGTGGCGACTACTGTGCCTGCCTCTTCAGCTGCTGGAGATTGGTGCCCTTGTCTGCGTCTAAGACCACTTGATGACACGTTGGGACAAGGTGGGCATAGTGATGGGCGCTGCTGTCGCTGGGACTACAAGGTCAGGATGTTGAGGGTCGTGGTTCGGTGGAGGTGAACTGGCTGGCTTCCTCCGCCAGTCTCAATTTCTGCTGGCCCTGACCGAGGACGAGTCACCACACCTCACGAGGATCCGGTCCCCCACAGTGCACTCCTGACGCCGGAGCCACTTAGGGACTGAGAAGTCCCAGCCAAGACAAAGACTATGTGAGCTGCAGGGGCAGGAGATGGAAGGTATCTATACAACAAAGTAGCAACTGTAGAATAATAATGTGCCGAGTGGCATTTATATATATCATGCGGAAACACTGCACTTGTTATGTAAGGCATTGCCCCCAGGTTGCTGAGGCATAAGGCAGCCTCAGTTCGACTGTGTGAGCTGTGCATGGCATGCTTAGTCACCGCTTGTATTTCTCCTATCCCTTAATAAATCTGACTCTCAGTGTTTTCCCCACCATCACTGCATTCTTCAGGGAACACTTGTAACCATCAACCTCCACCTTCAGTGTCTACCTCCACCCCTGTGTCTAAGTCCACCTTCAGTGTCTACCTCCACCTTCAGTGTCTACCTCCACCTTCAGTGTCTCCCTCCACCTTCTGTGTCTACCTCCACCTTCAGTGTCTACCTCCAACCCTGTGTCTAACTCCACCCCTTGTGTCTACCTCCACCTTCACTGTCTACCTCCACCTTCAGTGTCTACCTTCACCTTCAGTGTCTCCCTCCACCTTCTGTGTCTATGTACCCCTGTGTCTACCTCCCTTCAGTGTCTACCTCCACCTTCAGTGTCTCCCTCCACCCCTGTGTCTACCTCCACCTTCAGTGTCCCTCCACCCCTGTCTCCCCTCCACCTTCAGTGTCTACCTACACCTTCAGTGTCTACCTCCACCTTCATGTCTCCCTCCACCCCTGTGTCTACCTCCACCTTCAGTGTCTCCCTCCACCTTCAGTGTCTACCTCCACCTTCAGTGTCTACCTCCACCTTCAGTGTCTCCCTCCACCTTCTGTGTCTACCTCCACCTTCAGTGTCTACCTCCAACCTGTGTCTAACTCCACCTTCAGTGTCTACCTCCACCTTCAGTGTCTCCACCTTCAGTGTCTACCTCCACCCCCTGTGTCTACCTGCACCTTCAGTGTCTACCTGCACCCCTGTGTCTACCTCCACCTTCAGTGTCTCCCTCCACCTTCTGTGTCTCACGTGCACCCCCTGTGTCTACCTCCACCTTCGTCTACCTCCTCCCTGTGTCTAACTCCACCTTCATTGTCTACCTCCACCTTCTGTGTCTACTTCCACCATCAGTATCTACCTCCACCTTCAGTGTCTACCTCCACCTTCAGTGTCTACCTCCACCCCTTGAGTCTACCTCCACCTTCTGTGTCTACCTCCACCCCCTGTGTCTCCCTCCACCCCTGCGTCTACCTCCACCTTCAGTGTCTACCTCCACCTTCAGTGTCTACCTCCATCCTGTCTACCTCCATCCCCTGTCTACCTCCATCCCCTGTGTGTCTACCTCCACCCCTTGTGTCTACCTCCACCCCTGCGTCTACCTCCACCTTCGTGTCTACCTCCACCTTCAGTGTCTACCTCCACCCCTGTCTACCTCAACCCCTGTGTGTCTACCTCCACCCCCTGCGTCTACCTCCACCTTCAGTACCTCCACCTTCAGTGTCTACCTCCATCCCCTGTGTCTACCTCCACCCCTGTGTGTCTACCTCCACCCCCCTGCGTCTACCTCCACCTTCAGTGTCTGCCTCCACCTTCAGTGTCTACCTCCACCCCAGTGTCTACCTCCACCCCCTGAGTCCACCTCCACCTTCTGTGTCTACCTCCACCCCTGTGTCTACCTCCACCTTCAGTGTCTACTTCCACCTTCAGTGTCTACCTCCATCCCCTGTGTCTCCACCTTCAGTGTCTACCTCCACCTTCAGTGTCTACCTCACCCCTTGTGTCTACCTCCAACTTCAGTGTCTCACCTCCACCTGTGTCTACCTCCACCTTCATTGACTACCTCCTCCTTCAGTGTCTATCCACCTTCAGGTGTCTACCTACACTTTCAGTGTCTACCTCCACCGCCTGTGTCTACCTCAACCCCTGTGTCTACCTCCACCCCTGTGTCTACCTCCACCCCCCTGTGTCTACCTCCACCTTCAGTGTCTACCGCCACCTTCTGTGTCTACCTCCACCTTCAGTGTCTACCTCCACCTTCTGTGTCTACCTCCACCTTTAGTGTCTACCTCCACCTTCAGTGTCTACCTCCACCTTCAGTGTCTACCTCCACCTTCAATGTCTACTTCCACTTTCAGTGTCTATCTCCACCTTCAGTGTCTACCTCCACCTTCAGTGTCTACCTCCACCTTCAGTGTCTACCTCCACCTCCAGTGTCTACCTCCACCCTCTATGCCTACCTCCACCTTCAGTGTCTACCTCCACCCCCTGTGTCTACCTCCACCTTCAGTGTCTACCTCCACTTTCAGTGTCTTCCCACCACCCTCTGTGCTACCTCCACCTTCAGTGTCTAACTCCACCCCTGTGTCTACCTCCACCTTCATTTACCTCCACCTTCAGTGTCTACCTTCACCTCTGTGCCTACCTCCACCTTCAGTGTCTACCTCCACCTTCAGTGTCTACCTCCACCTTCTGTGTCTACCTCCACCCACTGTGTCTACCTCCACCCCCTGTGTCTACCTCCACCTTCTGTGTCTACCTCCACATTCAGTATCTTCCTCCACCCTCTGTGCCTACCTCCACCTTCAGTGTCTACCTGGGCTCCACTCCACCTCTGGTGTGTTCTTGTCTCTGGTGTTCTTGAGTCTCTCTAGTGTGTTCTTGAGTCTCTGGTGTGTTCTTGAGTCCTGGTGTGTTCTTGAGTCTCTGTTCTTGAGTCGCTCTGGTGTGTTCTTGTGTCTCTCTGTGTTCTTCAGTCTCTCTGGTGTGTTCTTGAGTCTCTAGTGTGTTCTTGAGTCGCTCTGGTGTGTTCTTGTGTCTCTCTGTTCTTGAGTCTCTCTGGTTTGTTCTTGAATCTCTCTGGTGTGTTCTTGAGTCTCTCTGGTGTGTTCTTGGGTTTCTCTGGTGTGTTCTTGAGTCTCTCTGGTTTGTTCTTGAGTCTCTCTGGTGTGTTCTTGAGTCTCTCTGGTGTGTTCTTGTGTCTCTCTGGTGTGTTCTGGGTCTCTCTCTGGTGTTCTTTTGGTCTATCTGGTTTGTTCTTGTGTCCTCTGGTGTGTTCTTGTCTCTGGTGTGTTCTTGAGTCTCTCTGGTTTGTTCTTGAGTCTCTCTGGTGTGTTCTTGAGTCTCTCTGTGTTCTTGAGTCTCTCTGGTGTGTTCTTGGTCTCTCTGGTGTGTTCTTGAGCTTCTGGTGTGTGGTTTGGTTTCTCTGGTGTGTGCTTGAGTCTCTCTGATGTGTGCTTGTATCTCTGGTCTGTGCTTTTGGCTCTCTTGTGTGTGCTTGAGTCTCTCTTGTGTGTGCTTTGGTTTCTGATTTGTTCTTGAGTCTCTGTGTGCTTGAGTCTCTCTGGTGTGTGCTTGAGTCTCTCTGGTGTGTGCTTGAGTCTCTCTGGTGTGTTGTGTCTCTTGTGTGTGCTTGAGTCTCTCTGTGTGTGCTTGAGTCTCTCTGGTGTGTTCTTGAGTCTCTCTGGTTTGTTCTTGAATCTCTTGTGTGTGTTCTTTCTCTCTGGTGTGTTCTTGAGTCTCTGGTGTGTTCTGAGTCTCTCTGGTTTGTTCTTGAATCTCTGTGTTCTTGAGTCTCTCTTGTGTGTTCTTGAGTCTCTGGTGTGTGCTTGAGTCTCTCTGGTGTGTGCTTGAGTCTCTGGTGTCTTGGGTCTCTGGTGTGTTCTGGTCTCTCTGGTGTTTGGGTCTCTGTGTGTTCTTGAGTCTCTGGTGTGTTCTTGAGTCTCTCTGGTGTGTGCTTGAGTCTCTGGTGTGTGCTTGAGTCTCTGTTCTGCTTGTCTCTGGTGTGTGCTTGAGTCTCTGGTGTGCTTGAGTCTCTGTGTGTGCTTGTGTCTCTCTTGTGTGTGTGTGCTTGAGTCTCTGGTGTGTGCTTTGGTCTCTGGTTTGTTCTTGGGTCTCTGTGTGTGCTTGTCTCTGGTGTGTGCTTGAATCTCTCTGGTGTGTTCTTGGGTCTCTGGTGTGTTCTTGAGTCTCTCTGGTCTGTGCTTGGGTCTCTCTGGTGTGTGCTTGAGTCTCTCTGGTCTGTGCTTGGGTCTCTCTGTGTAGACAACTGTCAGCAAGTGTTCCCGTGGAGCAGCTCAGACCCCTGTTGCTCCTCCAGCCATTTAGAGAATAAGAAAGACCTTCCCAGCCAATTTTCTGGGCTGGACAATCTAACTGTTGGATTACGAGGTTGACTGGCCCCCTTGAACGGTTCCTCGTCACTGAAAAGCTTGGACGAATAAATGCGTCTCCAATATCGGTAGTTCTCGAGACGAAGGGAATGATGGAGGGCGTGGGTATACTTCCCCTAGGTTGCTATGTATCATCAGGGGGTAAAAGGTGGATAGTCTTGGTGGTGACAGGTACAGTCGCCTGCACTTATAATGGGTACAGTGGCTGCCGCGTTTTGTGAGATGTGCGAACTGTGTTTATTGACATCGTATTAAACTCCGGAATGATCCCAAGGCGCCTCACAATAGTAGCCAGACAGAGTTGCCACATCTACTATACCAGGTATACAGTAAGTGCAGGCGACTGTACACCATTTAATGTTGTGTAGTTCCACGAGTCTCCGTAGTGAGTCCTGACAATACATCACATGATAATTGAATCTTCATATTTGACTCTTTTTTTTCATTTAATATTCAATAAAGTTTGTATAACTTATCAAATTTGAAAAAAAAAGTATTCTGATGTCATGAAGTCACAGTCAAAGATAAACACTGTACTGTGTTTGGTATTAACAAATACTTTATATATATCAGCCCTAAAGAAGAAGTAAAATGATTCAGTGTCTCAGCATTCAAAAATATTAATAGCAAATGGTGGAAAAATTCTCATCTCTCGACGGAGGAGCCACTCTGGTGCCTTGATAAGGAATTCAGTTCTAGTCAATTTTTCTTCCTTTTCTTTCCACAGATTCTTTTTGCTATGGACCTGACCCCATTCTCTTCTAACATAACCATTTTCTCCCTTTCTTGAGAGATGTCTTACACTCTTGTTTGGAACGTAGCTGCCCTCGCTGTCCTCATCTTTATTCTTATATATATATATATATATATATATATATATATATATATATATATATATATATATATATATATATATAAATAAAAACAAAGAAGTATGTCTGTGTGTGTGTGTCCGCACGAGAATCTCGGAACTACTTTACCGATCTGTAGTGATGATGGATGGTGTTATATGTGTGATGATAATGTGTTGTATGTAGTAATGATGGATGGTGTTAGTGATGATGGATGTTGTTATATGTAGTGATGATGGTGGTGTTATATGTAGTGATGATGGATGGTGTTATATGTAGTGATGATGGATGATGTTATATGTAGTGATGATGGGTGGTGTTATATGTAGTGATGACAGATGGTGTATATGTAGTGATGATGGATGGTGTTATATGTAGTGATGATGGGTGGTGTTATATGGTGTGATGATGGATGATGTTATATGGTGATGATGGGTGTTATATGAGTGATGATAGATGATGTTATATATAGTGATGATGGATGTAGTTATATGTAGTGATGATGGATGATGTTATGGTGATGATGGGTGGTGTTATATGTAGTGATGATGGATGGTGTTATATGTAGGATGATGGATGATGTTATATATAGTGATGATGGGTGGTGTTATATGTAGTGATGATGGATGATGTTATATGGTGATGATGGGTGGTGTTATATATGATGGATGATGTTATATGATGATGGATGGTGTTATATGTAGTGATGATGGATGATGTTATATGTAGTGATGATGGATGGTGTTATATGTAGTGATGATGGGTGGTGTTATATGGTGATGATGGATGATGTTATATGGTGATGATGGGTGGTGTTATATGTAGTGATGATAGATGATGTTATATATAGTGATGATGGATTGTTATATGTAGTGATGATGGATGATGTTATATGTAGTGATGATGGGTGGTGTTATATGGTGATGATGGATGGTGTTATATGGTGATGATGGATGATATATATAGTGATGATGGGTGGTGTTATATGTAGTGATGATGGATGATGTTATATGTAGTGATGATGGTGTTATATGTAGTGATGATGGGTGATGTTATATGTAGATGATGGATGGTGTTATATGGTGATGATGGATGATGTTATATGTAGTGATGATGGGTGGTGTTATATGTAGTGATGACGGATGGTGTTATATGTAGTGATGATGGATGGTGTTATATGTAGTAATGATGGGTGGTGCTATATGTAGTGATGATGGATGATGTTATATGTAGTGATGATGGATGGTTATATGTAGTGGTGGTGGTGACGGTGGTAGTGACAGTGGTAGTGGTGGTAATGGTGATAGCGGCATGTTTGTGGTGATAGTGGTGGTGGTAGAAACTGGTTGATAGTAAGTAATGATGGTGGTGGTAATGATGATAGTGGTAGTAGTGGTGGTGGTAGTGATGATGGTGGTGGTAGTGATGGATGTGATGGTGGTGCTATATGTAGTGATGATGGATGGTGTTATATGTAGTTATGAAGGATGGTGTTATATGTAGTGCTGATGGATGTTGTTATATGTAGTGATGATGGGTGGTGTTATATGTAGTGATGATGGATGGTGTTATATGTAGTGATGATGGATGGTGTTATATGTAGTGATGATGGATGATGTTATATGCAGTCCTAGACTCTGTTATATTTCACACAAAGCCTGTTTATCGAGCTGATGGCGCCGTGAACCTCATTGGGAACTGCCTGTGCCGGGTATGTGGTGTCAGTAGCATTTTACCAAATCCAGCTGGTATGAAACATGAGGTACCATATATATACTTCAATTTTAGTCCATATAACACGCGGACTTTGAACATATAATCAACGACCTCACCAGCCAGGACTCGAACCCTCGACCTACTGGGTGGGACTAGGGAATGCTACCGACCAACCCACAAGGACACTAAAAGCAGTCCTAGACTCTGTTATATTTCACACAAAGCCTGTTCATCGAGCTGATGGCGCCGTGAACCTCATTGGGAACTGCCCCACGCTACCTGCACAAACAAGATGCTCTGATTCTGCTGAGTGTATGGTTTAAAGTGTGGCGTGGCCTCCTGGACTCCATGAGGCAGATCGCCTTCTCAAGTGATGCTGTGATGACCATGCAGCCACTGCTGTGAGGACCATGCAGCCACCAGCCCTCTGTGGTAAACACCGACTCCCACTCCTGGCCGTTTTGTGCTGGAACAATTTGCACAGTACTATTGTCCCTTGGAACACCATACTGGTTCGCATTGACCCGCACTTGTAAGTACAGCCAAAGTGATGACATACCCCTCAGTACTGAAATATTGTGGACTAATTATGCCCACTCGTTTCTGCCTTATCTGGAGAAATACAACAATGCGGGATGAAATGTAACTAAGATTAATAGAGTTATGAACTTTGTATCATGTCACTATGCTTAATAATCAATTGTAATTAAGATGAAATCGTCTGAGACTAACTAATTATGTATCAGATAGATCACCATGTAATACTAATGAACGCCTCATTCTCTGCAGGTTTTGACCACATCAATAAATACTGAATGCGTCAAGAGGCGAGTTTTAATCATTCCCTTCGATTTGCCCGTCACCTGAACGTCCTTAACCAAGGCGTTTATAAATATATATATATGCTCTCACTTTCATTTATGAATAAATCTCTCCACACTTTTATTTTCAATCTAGACTGCTCAATTTTGCTTTTCATTCCACACTTTTGTCCGCCAGTGATCACAATTTCTCGTAGTGTAGTTCCCGCCGCCTACACTCTTGTTTGATGGTACATTTCACTCACTGTCGCTTTTGATCTTGTGTGTGTGTAATCTTTCCTGTCAGTTGGGTCTCTACTGTAAAACTGCAATGTTTGTACGCGATTCTGTCTAAACATTTAACGGGTTATTACATCTTTGCATCACAACCAGAGTAACGTCGATACACACTGCCACATGTAACAAGTTATAGTGTACAAATCTTCATGACAAACCGTCTCATGTGTCGTGTAAGTTACAAATGTCATCTGGTCTGACTATCAGAGTGCAGGACAACCCTTGGTGGAGTATGAGCGTGGCGGGGACATCCTACACTTGCAGTACAATGCGAGGTGTGGTGAGGACTCTCTATTATTGGTGAAAATAGTATGTAGTGTGGTCAAGACACACCACATATGATGGACTAAGTATGCTGTGTGGTTAAGACAGGTCACACTTGGCAGGAAGCTGGTGTTGTGAGGAGACGACATCCCAACACTCAGCAAGCATCCTAGGGCGTTCCTCCTCCTCACATTGCAGGAGTGTGTTGGTTATCTCCTGATCCCTGTATACACAACTTATCACAAAACTTAGGTAAGGTTGTCTTAACAAACGGACCAAGTTGTCTTGAGATATTCAGGATTTATGACAAACTTCCCAGAAGAAATTTAATAGTTTACCAGAAAGTGAGAATTTCATACTTAGTCACTCACTCACTCACTCACAGGGACAATGAACGTGAAAATGAAAGTAAAAGCTAACATGACTTATTATGAGGAAGGTGACCTAAAATACCTTCAGTATTAGTGTCAGTATAAGGAAGATAGACCAGTGTTGCTTCAGTATTAGTGTAATGATAAATAAGATCATTTATGGACTCCATTTGTCGGTATCCCGAGACAACACCATCGACGTTTGTTGATTTCGATACTAACAAAGTAAAGTTTTATCAGGATTATATTACGATACCTTGAGACAGTAGTACTCTTAACTACCTCACGTTTAAGATCAATTAACTACTTTTCATCCATATAAATTATTGTTTTGTTTTTGCTTCATATCTTTCGTTTAGTTGTTTATTACAGTCAGTTAGTTGTTGTAGCTTTCTATAAAATGTGCACTGGATCTCGTGTGTCAGTCGTCCAGCCCTTTCATAGTCAATAGCCTCAGATGCCGCTATTGTTTCATCTAAGTCAATGAAAGAATTAACATGTTTACATTAGTAATTACACAAGAACGGTGCTGGACGCAGGTGGGAGCGGTGGTGCGACTCACCTCCTCATTGGCTTCTGTTCCCACTATGTTTACCATTAATTGTGGATTTAAATGCATGCGATGTTGTTTCAAAATAGACTGTAAAAGCACTCTCGCTCCCAACACTGCTTCCGGAATTATTCTGTGGGGAATTTCAGCCAAGTTGGAATGTTTTGGTAGTACACTTTCTGGATATCTAGACTGCCTGTGCTAACGTTTGATTGTGGTCATACATACACACACACACTATATATATATATATATATATATATATATATATATATATATATATATATATATATATATATATATATATATAGTGTTATTGTGTGTTGTGCTGAATTTTAATCAACATAAAAGTGATTTGTGATGATTTGTCAAACACTAGCTGCGACGTGGACATGAAGGTGTTGACACATAGACACCATGACCCACACCCCAGAAGAGATTCTGAGTGAGAGACAGACAGACAGACAGAGACACGGAGGCTCCAGGGAGTGTGTCAGGAGCGAGCGGGTGGGTTAGGACGGCCAGGAAGGATAATTAAGAGGGATGAGAGTGAGATGGAGCGTCGGTGGCCGTCTGGGGAGCCAAGCAATGGAGCTGAGAACACTAGTGTCTTCCCAAAGGAGGATGATCCGCGCAAGATAAGGTTGGCAACATGCAAAATAGAACAGTGAGGGCCAGGGAGGACCTATTAGTGTTGGCAGTTACCGAGAGGAGATAGACTGATAAAGGCCGGGCTAGAACCACAAGGTCTTACGTAAAAATGTAAGATCTTGTTGCTTTGGAGGGGGAGGTTGTACCAGGTAACAGGAGGTGGGGATAAACAGACTTAAAGAAGGTTTGTGTTGTAGCATTTGCTACATAATTTCAAGATATTCCCAAGAAACAGTAATCAGTAAAGGAACAGAATGACGCAGATTTATCGGTGTACAGAACTTTAAAGCGGGAGATAAGACAATCATATACAAAATGTGAGAAATACTATATATAATGGCGGCAGATAGACCAAGACATTATTGGGGAACATTAGGTAAAGATTGATGTAGGTGATGAAGAGTGAGTTACCTGCGGGACAGAGACGTTGGGATTAGTTTAATATAGAAAGAAGAAACAGCACCTGAGGAAGAGGAATGGGAAAGATAAATAAAGAAACGAATGCATAGAAGAAAGATATCATGAAAATGGTGATAAAGACATATGTACGACAGTAAACTAAGCTGGGATAGACAAAGGATTCAAACATTAGAGGAACTAAGAGAGGTATAAAAGTTTGGGGTCACAACCACACCAGCTGACACTGATCCACGGTGCTCTCTAGACGGTGGTGGAGGGTAAGTCGAGGTAAATAGCTTGTTTAAGACACACGGAGAAACTCTTCAGGGTAAAGGTGTCCGTTTAGTGGTAGATGTAGATTGTGAGATAAATTTAAGAGAGAATGATAGTTAAACATAGGAGATAATAAGACAGTAGCACGGTGGACATTACTAGAGTGTGAGATACAACTGAGAGTGTCGCCGTTGTAGGTCATGTGACAGGTGTGATCAGTCAAGTCTTATATTGGCCTCCGTGATAAGTGGAGTTTATGTTATGGCCTCGTCCTGCTGTACACTGGAGTTACACGTCATATACACCACCATGTCCTGCTGTACACTGGAGATTAGTCAGGTAAGGCATTAGTGTTATGATATTTGGACAGAGCAATGTGAGCAGCCAGCCAGCCACTCAGCCAGCAGCAGTAGGATTAAATGAATAACTGTTATGAGAGTTTCACCACCTTTCATGACCCGGGTGATGTACTGCACGTCCTCCTGTTTGTAACCAACGTAACTGAGACAAACGAGGCGGTGGAATGTTACTACAGTGTCCCTCGGGGGGCAGCGGGGAGTGAGGAGAGTGAGTAATGTCAACCGGACCACGAGAATGACCGACAGAGGAGGGTGGTGCGGTGAGAGTGTATCATACTGAAAATGGTCTGGATATGTGCAGTGCGATGATGACATTATTAAGGCTTGAAGCGTGCTGAGATTACCCCTCGGAATACAAGATTAGGTTGGTAGGTTGGGTTAGGTTGGGTTGGGTTGTTGATTGGGTTAGGGGGTTGGGTTGGTTAGGTTGGGTTGGGTTGGGTTGGGTTGGGTTGGGTTGGGTTGGGTTAGTTTTTCATCGAACTGCAAATGGCCAGAACATTCTCAGCACACCACACGGGATGTACAGCGCAGTGTTACAGATCGTCATGAACGCCTGCGGAAAGAGAGGTGCCGTGTAGGTATATCTATATGGCTATTTGAGGAGAACTATGCAACACATCTTTAAAATTACATAATCCTCAACCATTACCTCCCATTGTGATAACATTTTGTGATGTGTTAAGGTATCAGATTGTTTTATCATTGTAATTAGTTAAAAATATAAATGTATGTACGAGAGTGATAGTCATAGTCATAACTTTATTAATAAACTGTACAAAAGAACTTGCTGATATAATGTGTTCCAGATTTTGGAGTTATTCTCTTCTGTGTGTGAGTTAATATTCCGTGTGATGATATTGTTAAAAGTAAACAGAAGATGGTAGTGCGTGTCTTGCGTCGAGTATGGTAGTGTGTGTCTTGCGTCGAGTATGGTAGTGCGTCTTCGTCGAGTATGGTAGTGCGTGTCTTGCGTCGAGTATGGTAGTGTGTGTCTTGCGTCAAGTATGGTAGTGTGTGTTTGCGTCGAGTATGGTAGTGTGTGTCTTGCGCCTAGTATGGTAATGTGTGTCTTGCGTCGAGTATGGTAGTGTGTGTCTTGCGTCGAGTATGGTAGTGTGTGTCTTGCGTCGAGTATGGTAGTGTGTGTCTTGCGTCGAGTATAATAGCGTGTCTTGCGTCGAGTATGGTAGTGTGTGTCTTGCGTGTATGTAGTGTGTCTTGCGTCGAGTATGGTAGTGTCTTTGCGTCGAGTATGGTAGTGTGTCTTTGCGTCGAGTATGGCAGTGTGTCTTGCGTCGAGTATGGTAGTGTGTGTCTTGCGTCGAGTATGGTAGTGTGTGTCTTGCGTCGAGTATGGTGTAGTGTGTCTTGCGTCGAGTATGGTAGTGTGTCTTGCGTCGAGGTGCAGAGGTGTGTCTTGCGTCGAGTATAATAGTGCGTGTCTTGCGTCGAGTATAATAGTGCGTGTCTTGCGTCGAGTATGGTAATGTGTGTCTTGCGTCGAGTATGGTAGTGTGTGTCTTGCGTCGAGTATGGTAGTGTGTCTTTGCGCTTAGTATGGTAGTGTGTGTCTGCGTCGATATGGTAGTGTGTCTTGCACGAGTATGGCAGTGTGTTTGCGCCTAGTATGGTAGTGTGTCTTGCGTCGAGTATGGTAGTGTGTCTTGCGTCGAGTATGGTAGTGTGGTCGCCTAGTATGGTAGTGTGTGTCTTGCTCGAGTATGGCAGGGTGTGTCTTGCGTCGAGTATAATAGTGCTGTCTTGTCGAGTATAATAGTGCGTGTCTTGCGTCGAGTATGGTAATGTGTGTCTTGCGTCGAGTATGGTAGTGGTGTCTTGCGTCGAGTATGGTAGTGTGTCTTGCGCCTAGTATGGTAGTGTGTGTCTTGTGTCGAGTATGGTAGTGTGTGTCTTGCATCGAGTATGGCAGGTGTGTGTCTTGCGCCTAGTATGGTAGTGTGTGTCTTCGTCGAGTATGGTAGTGTGTCTTGCGTCGAGTATGGTAGTGTGTGTCTTGCGCCTAGTATGGTAGTGTGTGTCTTGCGTCGAGTATGGTAGTGTGTCTTGCGTCGAGTATGGTAGTGTGTGTCTGGTCTAGTATGGTAGTGTGTCTTGCGTCGAGTATGGTAGTGTGTCTTGCGTCGAGTAGTAGTAGTGTGTCTTGCGCCTAGTATGGTAGTGTGTGTCTTGCGCCTAGTATGGTAGTGTGTGTCGCGCGTCGAGTATGGTAGTGTGTCTTGCGTCGAGTATGGTAGTGTGTGTCTTGCGCCTAGTATGGTAGTGTGTGTCTTGCGTCGAGTATGGTAGTGTGTCTTGCGCCTAGTATGGTAGTGTGTGTCTTGCCTAGTATGGTAGTGTGTGTCTTGCGCCTAGTATGGCAGTGTGTGTCTTGCGTCGAGTATGGTAGTGTGTCTTGCGTCGAGTATGGTAGTGTGTGTCTTTGCGTCAGTATGTGTATGTCTTGCATCGAGTATGGCAGTGTGTGTCTTGCGTCGAGTATGGCAGTGTGTGTCTTTGCGTCAGTATGGTAGTGTGTGTCTGCGGCGAGTATGGTAGTGTGTGTCTTGCGTCGAGTATGGTAGTGTGTGTCTTGCGTCGAGTATGGTCGTGTGTGTCTTGCGTCGAGTATGGTAGTGTGTGTCTTGCGTCGAGTATGGTAGTGTGTGTCTTGCGTCGAGTATGGTAGTGTGTGTCTTGCGTCGAGTATGGTCGTGTGTGTCTTGCGTCGAGTATGGTAGTGTGTGTCTTGCGTCGAGTATGGTCGTGTGTGTCTTGCGTCGAGTATGGTAGTGTGTGTCCTGCGTCGAGTTTTTCAATACAGTAAAATTAACCTAAGTACACGAGGACTATCTAATTTAATGAAATAAAAATATAACTTTGCTTTTAACAGTCGTGTCCTGTGTCACCGAGTCTTGTTATTTATTTAAGTGCATTGATGTGAGGAAGATACGTGTGTGGATTTTATAAGTATTCGTCGCGAGTGTTTGAGGGAATGTCGCCTCAGTGATCATTTTAATCTATTTCTGGAATTATTGTGTCGTAGAAGCAAATGTATACATAGACGTTATACAGTATACATAGATAACATAATGTAACCTAACCTAACCTAACCTAACCTACGTGAAGCTTATATACTGTATGTTGAGGTAGAGGAAGATATACAGTACTTTAAGTTCCATATAATCACAATAACAAAATAGTTTCTCTGTTTTTGTGAGATAATCCATTGAGTATTAAGGTTTAATGCAACGGTTAATCCTAAAAGGCATTAAATTCAGATACACTCAACCCCAAAAAGTATCTTCACGGAGAGGGTCGATGTATTTCACAATGAACACTGTGACTACTGTTGTCTCGGTAGGGTTGTCAGAATCCTTCGTCCGTTGTGTCATATTGTCTCACACAAAACCGTAAAGATACTTTTTGGACGAGTGTTTTACATAAGACTTTACAAACCTTGAATTCATCTTTCAGGTCTTGATGTCTCATAGTCAAGATCAAACTTATCATTGTGTTTTAGTGTTATAAAGATAAATCATTTATGGCTTAGTATAGTATGTGACATGAACTAGACAAATTCTTAACACATCGAGAGATTTTAATAAAACATCTTCTGTCGTAATGGTGTCATGATCGTGATGACGGCTAACCTGGAAACCTTAAGGATTCATATTACGCTCAAACGTCCACAAAACCTTCCGAGTTCCCCAGTGGAAACGTCCCCCGTTTTCTCTGTTTCCTTGATGACGTCATCGATAGGCCGTCTTTGTCTAAAGGGAACTTTGAATATAATCTGCGGATTTCGTAGCAAGACGCTGTATGTTGGGACCTGTTGCCATCCAACCCTTTGTAATCAATTTAATTTTGCTTTTGACAGCTCAGTCAGAGCATTGTTAGTGAGGATAATAGTAGGGAATGAACGGAGTTCATAGTCTCAGTTTCAACGTCAGAGTGTACAGTAAATTAATTCATCGAAATAGAAGTAGGTGGACTCCCTGACCTATTTTGAGTGAGGGTGCCGCGGGCATTTCAACTGTTAGTAAGTGCTCGCCCCTTCACCCATACAGGTAGGCCATTCCACTGTGTTGTAATTCGCCCTTCTTTAAGTGAGTTGACCCAATTAATAGTTGATTGTGCAAGTGTTACAGTAACATCGTTGATATGCGCTGAGTGAAGTCATATTTACGTCTTTAACGTCCCCTGAAATGTGATGTCGTTGTCACTGTTAGTAAGTGCTCGCCCCTTCACCCATACAGGTCCCTAACGCAGCCTAGGCCGTGTCTGTAGCGTGGATGTTGTATCCACTATGTCTGGGGAGATGTCCGAGGTCCAGTAGGATCAGTTACCTTCGTGAGACCCGACCGTCAGACACTTCAGACTACCTATGGCCCCCATAGCTGGCTCGTCTGGCCCTAACGCTCGGCCTGCGAGGTGACCCCGGATCACCAAGCCACACACCACTACCAGCCCCCATCATTGGTGGATGAGTGTCTAACTCCGTAGGGCTATTTGTGTGGTGGGGTTATTCCACTGGGATCTCCAGAGTTCGTCGGAAAGTACTCCATGGTGGCTGGACCCCATGGCGGTTGCTTGAGTATCACTCCTGACGACTGAGTGTTGTAATGGCAGTTGCCCTGGTCTTTATGGTGCTAAGTGACTATAAGAGTTTATGTGTTATTGAGTATGTCCACCCAGTAGGGTTGGAAGTGTTATTGAGTATGTCCACCCAGCAGTGGTGTACATATATATTCTTTCTCCTACCTCCATATTAATGTTTAAATAAATTTTGTATTTGTATATTGTGTCTATTATTTACCTACAGTATCTACCGTTATTTCTTCCCTATTACTTGATACTATCATTACATATACCCACGAGCCTCCTCTCGTCACGCTACCAATGATTATAAGTATAAGAGTAAAAAGAATTGTTACTGACACACAGTCCCTTATAATGGCATGTCAGGAGTACAATCGTGTGGATGGATATTGCTAAATACTTCACAGTCCAAATGAAGCCAGAAAAATTATGACTTGCTTCTACTGCTTCATAAAATACACAATGTATCATATCGTGAACAGTGAATATTGGACTACAGTGCATAGTAGAGTCACACAACAGACCACACCTTCACTATAACAGGACACACAACAGACCACACCCTCACTGTAACACAGTGCACACAGCAGACCACACCTTCACTATAACAGTGCACACAGCAGACCACACCTTCACTATAACAGTACACACAACAGACCACACCTTCACTATAAGACAGAACACACAACAGACCACACCTTCACTATAACAAACACACAACAGACCACACCTTCACTATAACACAGAACACACAACAGACCACACCTTCACTATAACACAGTACACACAACAGACCACACCTTCACTATAACACAGTACACACAACAGACCACACCTTCACTATAACAGTACACACAACAGACACACCTCTTTACCAGCACACAGCACACACAACAGACCACACCCCATTATAGTAACACAGCACACAATAACAGACCACACCCCACTATATAGTACACAATAAACAGACCACACCTTCACTATAACACAGTACACACAACAGACTGCACCTTCACTTTAACACAGTACAGCCAATAACAGGACCACACCTTCACTATAACACAGCAGCACACAACAGACCACACCTTCACTATAACACAGTACACACACAACAGACCACACCTTCACTATAAATACAGTACACAAAACAGACCACATTCCTTCACTATAACACAGTACACACACAGAACACACACCTACTATAACACAGCACATACACACAACAGAATCACACCTTCACTATAACACAGTACACACAGCAGACCACACCTTCACTATAACACAGTACACACAACAGACCACACCTTCACTATAACACAGTACACACAACAGACCACACCTTCACTATAACACAGTACACACAACAGACCACACCTTCACTATAACACAGTACACACAACAGACCACACCTTCACTATAACACAGTACACACAACAGACCACACCTTCACTATAACAGTACACACAACAGACCACATCTTCACTATAACACAGTACGCACACCAGACCACACCTTCACTATAACTGTACACACAACAGACCACACCTTCACTATAACACAGTACACACAACAGACCACACCTTCACTATAACACAGTACACACAAAAGACCATACCTTCACTATAACACAGTACACACAACAGACCACATCTTCACTATAACACAGTACGCACAGACCACACCTTCACTATAACTGTACACACACCAGACCACACCTTCACTATAACACAGTACACAAAAGACCACACCTTCACTATAACACAGTACATACAACAGACCACACCTTCACTATAACACAGTACACACAACAGACCACACCTTCACTATAACCAGTACACACAACAGACCACACCTTCACTATAACACAGTACACACAAAAGACCATACCTTCACTATAACACAGTACACACAACAGACCACATCTTCACTATAACACAGTACGCACACCAGACCACACCTTCACTATAACTGTACACACACCAGACCACACCTTCACTATAACACAGTACACACAAAAGACCACACCTTCACTATAACACAGTACATACAACAGACCACACCTTCACTATAACACAGTACACACAACAGACCACACCTTCACTATAACCAGTACACACAACAGACCACACCTTCACTATAACACAGTACACGCAACAGACCACACCTTCACTATAACACAGTACACACAACAGACCACACCTTCACTATAACACAGGAAGGAGCTTCAAGAGACCAAGTCGTGAATCAATGTCGCTCCAGCACAGGAAGACAGCTGAAGATACCGCTTATCTGTAACCTAACCTAACCTAACCTGACCTGACCTAACCTGACCTAACCTAACCTGACTTGACCTGACCTAACCTAACCTGACCTAACCTAACATAACCTAACCTAACCTAACCTAACCTAACCTAACCTAGCCTGACCTGACCTGACCTGACCTGACCTGACCTAACCTATCCCCAAATCATGAACCATATCTTGGAGAATATCAGAGTCTGGAAGGTTAATAATGCATTTAAGATTCTTGTTGGCAGAAGTTAAGAGAAACATTTCCAAGAGAGATAAATGTGTCAATCTGTTTCACCTAAATTTACATATCATATATTTCTGTCTTCGTTGCTTCTGAATATAATTTGTACATGTGTGAATTATTTGTTACTTATTCGCAAATTGTTCCTTTGTGTATTTAAAAGGTAAAACGAAGGATCCTCTCAGATTAACTGCCCACCCACACACACACACACACACACACACACACACTACATCCTTGACCACCGAAGGGTCAAGACGTACCTGGCGCTCGACTCGGAGCAGCCAGGTCAACTGTTAAGTTGGCCCATACCAACCCCCTCCCCTGAACCCTCCTCCCCACCGGAATATCAACAAGTTCTCGCCAGAAGTTACAATTTCATTTATGAAAGGAACGGAACCAGTGTTAAACAGAGGTGAACAGTGGTGAACAGTGCTTAAGTCAGTGAGAACAACTCAACAGTAACAGTCATACCCAAGTTATCCTTCACACAGTGAGGTCCCAGGTACCCAGTGATAACGGCCCCCGCGAGACCCAACAACAACCACCGATGTGTTAATCCGTCTACGATAGGAAGGCCTGGGACCAAACCTCACTCATATAACACCATCTGTGAGGGAATTACTACACCACATGTCCCTCATAACACCATATGTGAGGGAATTACTACACCACGTCAAGTCCCTCATCACACCATCTGTGAGGGAATTACTACACCACGTGAGGTCCCTCATAACACCATCTGTGAGGGAATTACTACACCACGTCAGGCCCCTCATAACACCATCTGTGAGGGAATTACTACACCACGTGATGCCCCTCATAACACCATCTGTGAGGGAGTTACTACACCACGTGAGGCCCCTCATAACACCATCTGTGAGGTAATTACTACACCACGTGAGGTCCCTCATAACACCATCTGTGAGGGAATTACTACACCACGTGAGGCCCCTCATAACACCATCAGCGAGGGAATTACTACACGACGCCAGGTCCCTCATAACAACATCTGAGGGAACTACTACACCACGTGAGTTCCTCTAACACCATCTGGGAGGGAGTTACTACACTACGAGTTTGCTGTTCAACACCTACATTAATCTGTATGTTCACTGTATGTTCCTTTACCTTTCTCTAATGAAGGCTTTTGTTAAACCACCAATGTATGTAATAAGTCATTTATGTCCAATGTATATTTTCAGCCTTCGGGCTGCAGAATTTTTTCAATAAACCGTTAATTATTATTATTATTATTATTACACACACACACACGCACCACACACACACACACACACACCGTCGTCTACAATCTATACGTTCCAAAAACCCTTCATCCGTTGTATCATAAAGTGTCATTCGCACACCAAAAAAAAAAAAAAATAAGGATAATTAGTTTTGTTACACATTCAAAGAACACGACTTAAATAATATTATTAACTAATACAATAACAATTATCTAACGTAATTATAGTGTAAAAAAACAATTTGATGAAAGTTTTTTGTTTTTGTTTGAGTACGTAATATGACTTAGATGCCAGTCGTATAGTGAACATCTTGAAGGGGTAGGTGAGAATGAGCGGTGACTTACCATGGGCCATACGAGTGTAGTGTATCAGGCGGTGAATCAATAAGAGGTTTAGTGTGAGTTGAAACGCCTTGGGAGGAACACCTTGCTAGCGCTTAGGTAACTCAGGTAAGATGGATCATGAAGTTAACTGTAGCACCGTCACGTAGTCTAGCAAGGTGGGTTTCTTCTTCTTCTTTCTTCTTCTTCACAAAGTTTGTTCAGAGAGTGTCTTTATCCCCTTGGGTACGATAATTTAACCCATTGAGTGCAATGATTTAACCCCTTGAGTACAATGTTTAAACTCCTTGAGTACGATAATTTAAGCCCTTCTATACAATGACAACACCTCGAGTATAATGAATTAACTCTTTGAGCATGATGATTTAAGGGGTTGTGTCATCGTACTCAAGGGTTAAATCATCGTATTCAAGGGGTTAAATCATTGTACTTGAGGGGCTGTCATCGCATTCGTGGCTTTAAGGCATTGTAGTCAAAGAAGTTAAATCATCATACTCAATGGGTTAAATCATTGTTCTCAAGGTTAAATCATTATTCTCAGGGGGTTAAATCATTGTTCTCAGGGGGTTAAATCATTGTTCTCAAGGTTAAATCATTGTTCTCAAGGGGTTAAACTATTGTACTCAAGGGGGTTAAATCATTGTTCTCAAGGGGTTAAATCATTGTACTCAAGGGGGTTAAATCATTGTTTTCAAGGGGGTTAAATCATTGTTCTCAAGGGGTTAAACTATTGTACTCAAGAGGTTAAATTAGCAATGAATAATGTGAAAAAAACACCAAACTTCACAGGTAAAATGTTACTGTTGGAGGCTAATGCTTAAAACCTTATCCATACTGTGAGTTTTGCATGAGATCTTTTAACTATCTCTCACATAAACACGTTACCCTCACTAGACAAAGTACACAGCAATGGAGTCAGTTCTGTGAAAAAGTTTATCGTCACAGCTGAAGATTCACATACAGGTAAGTGCCTTTTTTACATCACCTTTGTTATTTTGTTTAGTTAACACCAGAGGATTTTATAGAGCTCAGAGCCGACCCCATAGACAAGGGGTTAGTAGACTTTTATTCACTAAGGTAGAAAATGTAGCGTTTTATACAGTATATTTTCTTTGTTTTCTAACTGAGTTTCTTATAATTAAAAACACTAGAACTGTTATATATTCTCTGATTTACTACATTTGGGAAAGTTGCTAATTTTTGGTGACATGATTTTTTCATTATGAGGAAATAGAGGTTTATACACATGGTCTCTGTTCATTGTTTTTTAGACCAATTAACAAAAAACGTTCTGTGACTTATGACAGACAATGTGATGGGGCCATAATCCTAAACTAGTCATTAATGTTGTTACTCGTCGCAGATGTCCACTGAAGAAAATTGATCTTCCACTAACATTTCTTGCCGTATCTGTCAACATGTCAGGTACAGT
>NW_024741901.1:1058109-1115609 GCF_018991925.1 Homarus americanus | reverse complement strand
GTTATAATTGTCACAGTGACGTTATGGTCCACCTGAGAGCTGGATGTATGACGATGTTTCTCTGACGTCACAGACAGTCACCATACTGAGAGATTTTGTCCCTTATATTAGTTATTGTTTTATGTTTCTGGTGTAAGAGAACGTAAATGTCTTTAATTTTATTTTTATTTTTTATTCCCAGTGGGTGAACGTGTGATGGTGTACCGGCGTTGTTTATACTGCAACAACGGGGAGGCGGATGTTCAGTTGGTTTACCTCTGGAACCTCGCATCTGGCCTCCCGAGAGATGTGAACCTATTCTACGGTAATTATGTGCCGTAATCTCCCTCCTCTCGTACCTGTCTGTGTGTTGTGAGTCAGGCTGTAACGGCGGCAGTTTCTCTTTACTCATTCTCTGCCTTATCTTTTACTGTTACTTCTCTTGTCTTAGTTCTTTAATTCAATTGTTCTTTCTACTTACTTCAATGGTTACTGCGTAACCTTAGTTCTTTTTGGTAGCATGGACGAGGGTCTAGGCACATGGGTATTGTAATTCTGATATCAAGTCACTTGGACGGAAATAAAGGTAACTACTGTGGGAGAAATGAATACTCTTAAAATACTCAAAGAACAGGTTTATTAATATGAAATCAAAGGGAAAAGGATATATTATTAACATATAACTTCAAGGTGCAACTCCTCGCTTTCTCAACTACAATCTCAGTATTTCTTATTTACCTATTTTCTTAATTTCTTATTTTTACTCCTCTGCAATTTACTCGGATATTACACTCTTATTACTCACACCCTTACTGGTGTTACATTATATTACATAGCAGGCCCAGTTCCTTAGCCCTACTCCCAATACATAGTTACAAGACAACTCCTGGCTCCTCTCAATTCCCAATTCAAGTGGGTACTTACTTCACCCACATCTTCTAGTGGCACATTTCATGACAAGTGGACAACTTTACTTCTCACACATTATGAGGTACTTTCCATTACATCCATCTGTAAGACAACCTTACTTAAGATACTTCACAGAGTGTTGGTAGTGCATAGGAGATGCACTCACACACAACACGTAAATACTGATACCAACAAATACATGGGTCCACTACCCAACATGGGGTAATTATTAACAAACACATACAACCACACTTGGACCATAACTCCAAGGCATGTCCCAGGGTATAGCACTGGCGCCTCTAACAACTGACGACTGCTGTTGTGGTCGGTGGTAGCCAGGCACATGGTGAATCTGGGGTCTAGCTCATGAGGCGGACCTGCTGTCTCAATCATGTTGAATCACCGACATCAATGCATATGTTGATTGCTGCTGGTTACCCACCGGCTCAGCAGCCGATGGGGTGTTCGAATAAGCCCACCCTGGAATCTGGGAACAAACGGGAGAGAAGGTGTCACGGGTGACAAGACTTGGGAAGCATAATGACAACACAAACAAATCTTTCGTCTTGCAACGTCAGACGACATTTACTTTATATTACTTCTCACACAGGGTGAATGACAATTCCACTGTTGAAGCATGAACACTGATAAACACTGATATTCACTACAATGACTAGGTCAAACTGAATGGCTAGGGAACACATCTACAGTACATACCTGGAAACAAACGGGAGAGACGGTGTCACGGGACGCTCTCTCTGCCCGCCCATGGTATATATACCCTTGGGTTGCCAGCGATCGCTACTCACGCAATGACAGAAATTACAAACAACCCAACTGTTACTCATTCAAAGATGACCCTCAGTTGACAAAGGTCTGGCGAATTACTTGAGTTGATTTACACAAACTAATTCAAGATTGAGCTTGCCAGTAGAGAGTGGAAAAATCGTATTGACAACTGTGTTCGAAGGCGGGACTTACTGGGAGGGATCATGAGTCGAAGGGGAAAAACAGGTCTTCTCAGGGATGGCTAACCCACTCATGTTTTGCGTTCGTGGAGTATAATAAGAATCTGGTTCTAAAACAGACTAGCAGTCAACGTGACCATGACAAAGCTCCCTCTTTCCCCAAGATTCTTATTATGCGGTAATGTTCGCTAAACATAAGAACATAAGAAAATAAGGAGTCTGCAATAGGCCGGTTGGCCTGTGCATGGCAGCTCCTGTCGAGAGTTACTACCACTCTCTATCATCCATGAATCTATCTAGCCTCCTTTTGAAACTTTCCAGAGTTCCCACACTTACTACAAAGTTGCTAAGCTTGTTCCACTCGTCCGCCACCCTATTTGTGAACCAGTTTTTTCCTATCTCCCTCCTAAACCTAAACTTATCCAACTTGAATCCGTTGCTCCGAGTCCTATTCTGCTCGGATATTATAAGAACTTTATCTATATCCCCTTTATTGATTCCTTTCACCCACTTAAATACTTCTTTCATATCTCCCCGCACTCTTCGTCTTTCTAGGGAATGCAAGTTAAGTTTCTTTAACCTATCCTGATATGGAAGGTTTCTAAGTCCCGGAATCATTTTTGTCATTCTTCGCTGCACCAGAACTGAACCGCATAATCGAGGTGCGGCCTGACTAGCGCAAGATATAGTTGCAATAAGACCTCTGCACTCTTGTTACTTACACTTCTAGATATAAAACCCAATACTCTGTTTGCCTTATTTCGAACATTAACGCACTGTTTTCTAGGCCGTAAGTCCGGGCTTACAAGTACCCCTAGGTCTCTTTCACAAGTCGACTTCTCTAGGTTGATGTTGTTAAGGCTGTATACATTGACAGTATTTGTTCTTCCAATATTAAGTACGCTGCACTTGCTGGTGTTGAATTTCATTTGCCATTTTTCAGACCACCCCTGCAGTTTATTTAGATCCTCCTATAATGCATTTGCATCCTGCCCTGAATTAATTTGTACAGTAGTTACACAGATTCTTTAAATAACTGTTACCTTTCGTCACGATTTCACACTACATACACTTGTAATAACACATGAGAACTATTACAGGCGTCTGGCACAAAAGGCATACAAAACAAGAACACAATGGTTACATACATGGGATAAACGGTAGTTAAAAAAACACAATCTATTATCATTGACAACATTGCATAGGGAAACAAAATACAGATAATTAAATATAAATAGGAATAATGTAATGATAAAGAAAAACATAAACATGGGGTTACACACATAGCAAAAAAAAAATGTTACTCAATAAACACTCTGGAGATACAGCTTCTCATATCAAAAGTTTCACTAAGAGATTAATCAAATGCTTACTCGACACCACTGAGATTTAACTTAGACTTCTCAAGCTAGGACGTAGATGAACAGATCCCATCAAGTCGAAGGAATGAATTGAATGACTTTAAACGAAAGAGTCATTGTCCTACTTGCAAGAGGCAGCAACCTTCAAGTGATCCCGAACGAACGGCGATAATCCTCAGAATATGATGCAAAATGATACGGTTCTTATGGGAACACAACCAAACTAAAAAACTGTCTGTACTTATTGCATTTGCCATTTAGCGAAATCAGTGCCATGCATACCATGCCTGACCCCACCTAAAAGTCACGAACACTACTCCTATACACAACAGCAAGTCTGATCAGGACTTAACTCACAAAACTTGAGAACTCACAACTGGTATCTTTACTCAACCGGTAACAGATACCCATCAGATGGTTGCATAACAGCCAATCCATCTTCCAATCTCTGTGTCTTTACTGCAAATTGACAACCCCTCTCTGGAAAAAAAAAAAAATCACAAACATCTATATACTCACAAACATTCCCATGCACCACATTCCACTCTCACATGAGCAAACAGCAAACTCACTTTCCACAACTTACAGATGCAAGGCAACAACACATTCTCTCACTTACCAGTTGTACTTCACAATTGCAACACAAATATGCAAAACATCACTCTTCACCATGCACATCAACAACCAATGCATTCCAATCACAGGTCAACAACCCTTTAAAGAAATCTCGGCAACACTGATGCCAGTCTCTCACATAACTAGCAAGAGAGGCATTCCACACACTTCTCTCCTTCTACACTTCCCTGTCCATCAGGCCACACACCTGATGAAACAACTGGTGGTGAGACCTGGGTGTCATTCCTGTGAGTGAACATGTCTCCACCCCCATACTTCTCAACTCTACACATCAACTTACTGGACACAGGTTTTGAGCTGGCTGCCCTGAACTGTCCTCTTGTGACGGCCATCATGTTTGGAGGTCACAACAACTCACTGTACTACACAACACGGGTACAGTGCACACCTTCAAAAACAACGGATTACTTCCTAACTGACCTTCTAATACCCAAAAAATTCTTGAAATACTGTTCAAAATACTGCTCAAATACTGCTCAAATTATTACTCACTCCCCTAGTGATAATACTGGAATGTGAACTTTTACTTTACTGCTTTACTGATAAATACACGAGAAAAACATCACTGTACTCTTTGGTCACTTTTCAAGATTCACTGTGCACACTCAAAGCAATGGTACTTGTTATGGCCAATCTCTGTATGGTGCAACACTGTAGGAACTCTTCCGGAATTACACTGTACTCTAGCAAATCAAACAACTTAAAAAAGAACCAAAGGCATTTCCATTACTGAGAGTCTTGCTCACAAAAAAAAATAAAGTGTTGATACTGTAATACTTTACGAGACTGTCCCCTCGGTGCTCAACAAGTATTCACTGTCTTTTCAATTGCAAAGATTTTAACTCAGTTATCACTTCACAATGTACTATGTTGTTCTCACAAATGGGGGTCCGTACATGCACTATCAACAATCAATTTTCAAAGATTGCGTTCTTTCAGATGTCCATATCACCACAGAGTCCTCAAACCATCAATGCATTTGCTGAAATTATACATGTATTAGATCTCAAATAAACATAAAACACTCTTACTGACAATGCCTGTCAGTCTACACTGCTAGAACTAATGGCTTTCTCATTAAAATCATACTCTAATAGAAACAAGACAAAAATACCATATACTCGGAAATATATAACACAACTCGAGTTATACTAATAAATTCACTTGTCAAAACTGATGTCAACTGAGAACTAATACACTTCCAATTGAAATCAACACACATACATCCAAAATATGCCACAATTTCAAATAACACTCAGTTACATAACCTTAATACAATTATGGCCTTCCAGTGCCACTCAGAAACAAACAGTGTCCCAAAACACTCTTAACACGGCAGATGTTCACTGTTCGCTCATTGTCTGTAAATATCAAAGTATTAACTCGAGTGATCACAACAACTGCTATTGTTACCAGTGCAGAAAGGCACCCAAAAAAAAAAAATGTTACCTTGGCATACAACCAACACTTTCCTGAGATTTCACCAAAAGAATACAAAAAAAAAAATAGTTAGGTAGACACTTTTCAATACTCTGAACATTATAAGTTTCCACAGTTTACTGTACACTTTACTTTAAAACAGATTTCTAATTTTCTTGAGACAATGGTCCAACCTAACTCCAAGTAAAGTATTTACCGTGAACTGTTTTCAACTTTCCGTAAAACCACAGAAATTTTTTTTTTGCACAGAATTACAAACTACACTGTACACTGGAACAATTACGGAACAAAATTATTAGTAATCTGGAATATTCATAAGATACTGTGAAATGATTAGGTACCTGTACAGAGAAATGGTTATTACAAATCACACTTAAACAAAAATTACCCACAGTATCACATTTATTCCTCCTGACCTGATACCATGTGAATTACATCCCACCACTGCCACCAATGTAACGGCGGCAGTTTCTCTCTACTCGTTCTCTGCCTTATCTCTTACTGTTACTTCTCTTGTCTTAGTTCTTTTATTCAATTGTTCTTTGTACTTACTTCAATTTTACTGCATAACCTTAGTTCTTTTTGGTAGCATGGACGAGGGTCTAGGCACATGGGTATTGTAATTCTGATATCAAGTCACTTGGACAGAAATAATGGTAACTACTGTGGGAGAAATGAATACTCCTAAAATACTCAAAGAACAGGTTTATTAATATGAAATCAAAGGGAAAAAGATATATCATTAACATATAACTTCAAGGTGCAACTCCTCACTTACTCAACTGCAAACTCAGTATTTCTTATTTACTTATTTTCTTAATTTCTTATTTTTACTCCTCTGCAATTTACTCGGATATTGCACTCTTATTACGCACACCCTTACTGGTGTTACATTACATTACATAGCAGGACCGGTTCCTTGGCCCTATTCCCAATACATAGTTACATGACAACTCCTGGCTCCTCTCAACTGCCAATTCAAGTGGGTACTTACTTCACCCACATCTTCTAGTGGTACATTTCATTACAGATACCAGGCTTTATTCATAGTCCCAAGTGGGCAACTTTACTTCTCACACATTACGAGGTACTTTCCATTACATCATAGTTATAAGACAACCTTACTTAAAATACTTCACAGAGTGTTGGTAGCGCATAGGAGATGCACTCACACACAACACGTTAATACTGATACCAACAAATACATGGGTCCACTACCCAACTTGGGGTAATTATTAGCAAACACATGCAACCACACTGTGGACCATAACTCCAAGACATGTTCCAGGGTATAGCACTGGCGCCTCTAACAACTGACGACTGCTGTTGTGGTCGGTGGTAGCCAGACACATGGCGAGTCTGGGGTCTAGCTCACGAGGCGGACCTGCCGTCTCAATCATGTTGAATCACCGACATCAATGCATATATTGATTCCTGCTGGTTACCCACCGGCTCAGCAGCCGATGGGGTGTTCGAATAAGCCCACCCTGGAATCTAGGAACAAACGGGAGAGAAGGTGTCACGGGTGACAAGACTTGGGAAGCATGATGACAACACAAACAAATCTTTCGTCTCGCAACGTCAGACGACATTTACTTTATATTACTTCTCACACTGGGTGAATGACAATTCCACTGTTAAAGCATGAACACTGATAAACACTGATATTCACTACAATGACTAGGTCAAACTGAATGGCTAGGGAACACATCTACAGTACATACCTGGGAACAAACGGGAGAGAAGGTGTCACGGGACTTTCTCTCTGCCCTCCCATGGTATATATACCCCTGAGTTGTCAGTGATCGCTACTCACGCAATGACAGAAATTACAAACAACCCAACTGTTACTCATTCAAAGATGACCCTCAGTTGACAAAGGTCTGGCGAATTACTTGAGTTGATTTACACAAACTAATTCAAGATTGAGCTTGCCAGGAGAGAGTGGAAAAAACGTATTGGCAACTGTGTTCGAAGGCGGGACTTACTGGGAGGGATCATGAGTCGACGGGGCAAAACACGTCTTCTCAGGGATGGCTAACCCACTCATGTTTTGCGTTCGTGGAGCATAATAAGAATCAGGTTCTAAAACAGACTAGCAGTCAACGTGACCATGACAAGGCGTCACACTCAACCTGTGATATCTTCTTATCTAACCAATAAACACGAACCTTCCATTTGTTAATATCTACCACAACGATTTCTGTTTCACTCCTTCACTCACCTTCGACGGGATAAACACATAGATGGCGTCAGTACTAACAAATAAAATATAATTAATCTAAAGGGATATGGCCCATGCGAATGTATTTAGTAGACTACCTCCACTCACAACTTCACTACGGAGACGCTCATTTGACTGTTCAATTCGGCTAATGCCATACGATTTTATTCAGCTCTGATGGGACCCCCGTACACAAGTGATTAATTGTAATTATTAGTTATTTTGGGAGTTTATCATTAGCCCGTTAGTGTAATATTATTCTCTGCTGTATCTTCAGAGTTGCCTGAGAACTTCATGGGCTATCAGTTCAAGGTATCTACCAAGCAGTACTTCCCCTACACCAGCGTCAAGGACCCAGACGGTAATGAGCGGGACTCTCTCGACGCCCGCATCATCCACACACTGGCTACGCTTCTCAACTTCACGTAACAGCAGTCTAGTTGTCTTGTATAGTTCACCTCTACATATTTAATCCACCATGTTATGTTATGTTATGTACTAAAGTCTTTAACGATGATCCAGTTAATATAATGTTGATAGAGCATTCCATTCCACAAATTACGTGTATCTTAACTCAGTGTACAGTTGATGCACCAGACAGTGACAAAGCCAGGTGTTATATTACCCAACTTTAAGCAATACGAGGAAGAACAAGTACAGTAGTAGGAGCAGGTTACTTTACTGGGATAAACACATAGATGATGGTTTGTATTTTCCCTTATGAGTACTGTGGGTCAGAAAAACAAAAGGTTCCTCATAAGACAAATTTTTTAGATTTTTTTTTATCCGTTTGGTGATTATTTATTCTTATATAAATTATAAAACTATAAAACACAAGCTTGAAAAAAAGATAAAATTAAACTCCCAATTTTTATCAATTAGTAGAATTTAATACCTATGGCACCCCTTCCTTCACCCCAGATACAACATCCGGGAACCTGCTGACGGACACTGGGGTCTGCCTGGGTCTGATGGCAACTGGACAGGTATCGTGGGAGATATTCAGCATCAGAGGGCGGACGTTTCCTTAGGACTGACGATCATCTACTTGCGAGCGACTGTGGTGGAGTTCTCTAGGGCCTATATTGATGAATCGGTGGTTATTTTATCACCCAAACCACAACCTCTGCCTCCGTACCTATCACTCATAAGACCATTATCAGGTAGGTAAAACACAGGTAATGTTTGTTGTGAATCTTGACGGGGTTGTGAGGTGTGGTGTGTATAATAATAATAATAATAATAATAATAATAATAATTAACGGTTTATTGAAAGAGCTTGGCAGCCAGAAGGCTGAAAATATACAGTTACATATTTGGGGAATGGGTTACGAATTACAAATAATATACAAGTGACATAAGTGACACAAATAAGACATATAATAACTTAGATGGGGATCAGCTCAAACTACAGTTCATTTCAACATAGTGACAGTGTAGGGAGCAGTGTTTACTGGGAGTGAATACACTGATTTATTACATGTTATTGATAATTTTTACAATGGTTGGGACTGGGCTGTTCTTATAGCGATCAGTTCGTGCACGTATGGGCTGGATGCGGTTGTGGTGTCGAACAGCAATTCTCGGACAGGGGATCTCAGGTGGTAGTAGGGGCCGGTGTCGGGGATGGTGTAGAAGCTTCTTACCAAATTTGCAGATGAGGCCGTGGTGATGGTCAGTGAGAGTCGAAAGGGTCAGTGTGTTGAGCGCTTCTTGATATGTGGAGTAGGAAGGGGAGAGAATAATCTTGCATGCCCTCTTTTGCACTTTTTCTAGGTGTTTACGTTGTGTGGCATTTAGGGAGGAAGACCAGGTGGGGGAGGCATAGGTGAGCTTGGGAAGTATGAATGTTGTGTATACACTGAGGAGCTCGTGTGCAGGAACTCCGAGGGACTTGAGTCGGCGGAGGAGGTGGAGACGGAAACTGGAGGATTTGACAACTTCACTGACGTGTGGTTTCCAATTTAGTTTGTTGTCTATGGTGACGCCGAGGAGCTTCGTGGAATCTACAACCTGGAGTGTGTTCGGACCTAGGGTAATGGAAGGAGGTGGGACAATGTCGGAGGAGAGGTTGATGTGCATAACCATGGTCTTGGTATGGTTGATGGTGACATGGTTGTTGGTGGCCCAGTTTTGGAGACTGTTCAATAAATCCTGAAGGGCGGTATAGTTGGGAGCAGAATTGTTGACGCTGATCCCAATGGTGGAGTCGTCGACATATTTCCAGCGAGCAGGGGTTTCTCTTAGGGCATCATTGATGAGCATAAGGAAGCAGAGTGGTCCCATCTTGGTGCCTTGGGGGACGCCACAGGTGAGTGACTGAAAGGTGGAGACAGCCCCTCGGAAGCGTACAGCTTGGCGTCGGTCGCTGAGGAAGTCTGTAAGCCATGTGTGTGTGTGTGTGTGTGTGTGTGTGTATTCCTAAGAGTGAGAGGGAGAGAGAGTGTCAAGGGAAGTTCATTGAGGGACAGGCTGAAAAATAAATATATTAGAGCAAGACAAAAGCTATAACATGAGGGAGACAAAGGTGATATAATTTGTGCTTGTAATATGACAACAGGAAGGGGAGGTGACACAGAGATCAAAGGATATAAGCTTGTCAAAGGAAGGAGATCAAGGGTTAATACTGAGGTTAAGATGGAGAGGTGTGGCTGTGTAAGGGTGGAGGCAGAGACGACCCCTAACATAAGGGAAGAAAAGTCTCGTGTGTCCTCGTTAATGAAGGACACAGGCCAGCCATAGTGCTCTGTCAGGTGGAAGATTGTGCTGTTAAGACATATTTCGATTACAATAACTCGTAAATGATGATGATGATGCCTTATATGGCTGTGTCGACGTTATTTAACAAAGAGTAAATAAATGAGTTCAACTTAGTTTAAAAAAATAGGTTTTATTTTATGGGTTATTAGTCTCAACCGTAAGATTTTCCTTCAATAGTTTATACCTGTATCTACTCGGTGGTGAGAGAAGTGTTCGTCCACTCTCAGGGGCGCTGTGGTTGACTCTTCTGGTGTGTATCATCTTGTGGGGCGTTATGCTATGGCTCCTGCAGAAGGCGTGGTGGTGGACGTCAGGAGAGCAGGGCTTCACCTTCAGCTCCTCCCTCTTCTACAGCTGGGGCATCATGCTGGAGGACCCGCCCACCAACCCTCCTCACGACCTTCCTGCTCAGGTAAGTTTTTCCTTAATGACTTTTAAGATTTTTCTGGTCGTTCTGAACTATTGTAACATGACGAGCGTGTGCAGGTGTAGGTAGGGTCATGATCACCACCTGTGTTGTGTGTGCAGGTGTAGGTAGAGTCATGATCACCACCTGTGTTGTGTGTGCAGGTGTAGGTAGGGTCATGATCACCACCTGTGTTGTGTGTGCAGGTGTAGGTAGAGTCATGATCACCACCTGTGTTGTGTGTGCAGGTGTAGGTAGGGTCATGATCACCACCTGTGTTGTGTGTGCAGGTGTAGGTAGAGTCATGATCACCACCTGTGTTGTGTGTGCAGGTGTAGGTAGGGTCATGATCACCACCTGTGTTATGTGTGCAGGTGTAGGTAGAGTCATGATCACCACCTGTGTTGTGTGTGCAGGTGTAGGTAGAGTCATGATCACCACCTGTGTTGTGTGTGCAGGTGTAGGCTGGGTCATGATCACCACCTATGTTGTGCCGGCAGGTGTTCGTCGGGTCGTGGCTGGTGTTCTGCTTGGTAGTAACATCGGCATACCGGTCGCTGCTCATCTCTCGCTTGGTGGTGCGGGACAAATATCCATCTATTAACACCGTGGAGGATCTAGTGGCCCGCGATGGCTGGCGGTGGGGTACTCCACGCATGACGGGCGCCTTGCGCCTCCTCCTCAGCACCAGCCAACAACCAGCCATGCAGCAGGTGTACAAGGGGATGCAGGTACGGGATAGAATACAAGCAGCTGTTCACTTGGCGTAGTTTTTGCTCTCGTAGTGCAAGAAGGTTCACAGGTTCATGAGTCTCAGGGTTCATGGATGGGAGAGAAAACTAACACGACCTTTTTTGACCTCTTATGTACTTATTGATCCCAGGCAGACAGTGTTGAGAAGGGGATGAGGCAGGTGGTGGAGGGCGGCTACTCTTTCATCTACAGCAAGTACTACGCCAAGGTCATGGTGGCCGCCCACTACACCGACAACTCCGGCTACACACCTGTCCACATCGGTACCCAAGAGTATCCACTTTTTGCCGGTAACGCCTGGGTATTTAGGTGGGTATTAAACCTAATCTAACCTAACCTAAGTAACAATGACAGGTGATGGTGATTGTAAGGCCCCTGGTGTTAAGGTGTCCACGTGCAACGTTTGACAAAGTTACAGTCTGTTGTTTTTCTCTTTATTAAGTTCATAAACTCTTCACTTGTTATGTCAAAGAAAAATATGTGATGGAACTTGATGCTAATGTTAAAATAAATAGAGATTGGGTTACACATACGGTGGTTCGGGGTAACACATATACTGTACCGGCAGGATTGGGGCGCCCTTCCGTCACCGCCTCGACCTGAAGCTACAACGTCTGCTGGAGGCTGGACTCATTACCTTTTGGATGGATGACGTCATCAGCACCCACGTGAGGCACACAAGGAGGCAACAGTTCCAGGGCAGCGGTGACAACATTGTTTATAACGTAAGATAACTGTAGTTTAGTAGTGTAGATAACTTAACAACTAATTCTCTCACTTAAACTAACGACAAGGAAAGGACTGTAAGCTAACCTAACCTAACCTATCCTAACCTAACCTAACCTATCCTAACCTAACCTAGCCTAACCTATCCTAACCTAACCTAACCTAACCAAACCTAACCTACACCCACCTTATCAAATTTCATCTTTCTTTGTACAAAACTGTGGAAATGCATAATAAACACACACACACACACACACACACACACACCCTATAAGTTACATATTTTGTTATTGATGTTGTTGTTCAGGAGGACGACGGCCAGGTGGTGTTAAGCCTCCACCATCTGCAAGTGACTTTCTACCTCCTACTGCTGGGTCACGTCCTTGGTCTCATCACCTTCCTGCTGGAGCACATCCTTCACCGCTTCTGTTAACTCTCATCCTCTATAGGGAAGGTCTTTAAGGTATACGGTATAGTGGGTCGTGTAGGTGAGGTACATTAACTCTGTGTACTGGAGGATTATGACTCTATGCTCTATATATGGTTCACTCTAATTCTCTGATGCAATGTCAGTTGAGAAGCCCCTCCCAGTGACCTCCTAGTGACCTACAGTGCCTCCTAGTGACGTATAGTGCCTCATGCTGACGTATAGTGCCTCCTGGTGACGTACAGTGCCTTCTGGTGACTTACAGTGCCTTCTGGTGACTTATAGTGCTCCACATCGCCACTGTCTAGCAGATAACAGATATGATCCAATGGCGTTCTATTTCGTAACCTGCGTGTAGTCAGAGACAGAATTGGATTGCTTATTTCGCATCCTTAGTCTGGCTATTATTGTGAGGTTACTTAGGGCCATTCTATAATGTAAACAAACACAGAGGTGCCACATCTAACAAAACGCGCCAACCACTGTACCAGGTCGAACTGTGGCCTACTGTACATTGTTTGTATATACGCACTGTCTACCTGAATTGGTTATATATATATTCTGGATTACTGTAATCTTATATGACGAGTTTACTGAAAAAATTATTTATCTATTATCTTTTCTCTTAATAAAAACTTGATTTTTTTGTTAAATAGTTATAGAAAAAAATCGAATATTACAAGTTTCGTGTAGTATGTTTATAATATAGTAATGGAAGGAATATAATTGAGTACCTTCTTGTGTTATATTTGTGAAACAGACGCCAGGCACCTGCTTATATCTTTTATATTGATAATGCTTCATATATTGATTCAAGACAAACTTTTTTAATTTTAAACTTTGAAGGCAGAAGGAAGGGCAACTTGTTAACATTATCCTCAGTACAAGAAGGCAACATCACACGTCCAATACTTTCTATGTAACCTTACCCTAACCTAACCTAACCTAACCTAACCTAACCTAACCTAACCAAGACAGTTATTGGTCAAAATTTCCCTCTTTTCGTGAGTGACTGAAACTATGTTAAGTTGACGCCACCAAAACGGGATATATAAGTAAAGAATAAAATAGGACATACAGTAGGTAAGTTGTCTTGTCTGGACCAACGTGTACAGATTCCCCGGCTATCATATAAATTTGGTCTCAGATATATGAATGTTATACAGAATGTTTTTATAGGAGAGTAACTTAATACAACATATGACTCGCTGGCTGACGTACTAATAATTTATCATTTAGTAAATTTTGCATGGAATATAATTAATTACTTATGAAATATGTACGTATAAATGGAAATATTTTTAATAATTTATTTCATGCTGATGTATTGGACAGTCACCCACGAAAGTTCTATCGCCTGAACCCCAAACCCTGAGATCCAGACTCGTGAATCCGAAGTATTTGTGGACAGATTAATGCACCATAACCTACTGTTTCGGGTTCACGAGTCTAAATCTGGGGGTTCGGGGTTCAGACAACAGGACTTATGTGGGTGGCTACAACTCGCTCCAGAAAATATCTTTACGATTTTGAGTTAAACAATATGACACAATGGACGGAGGATTTTGAGAACCGTACCGAAACAACAGGAGTCACGGTGTTCATTTTGAAATTCATCGAACCTCTCTGTGAAGATATTTTTTGGAGCGATACGTCGGCATGATATTTTTGCCTCATGTTACTTGGTCATTCGGTTACTGATAACTGCTGTGTGTTTATAGCCAGCAATAGGCGACCAGTTTAGGAACATATTTGGGTGTTTTTTTCTGTAGTGTTATACAGGTTTCTTCCTATATCGTCTAGGTAGGAAGATGTATGTTATGATGGCAATAATTTCGCCCGAACGTTGACTATTAAGATGATGATGAAATAAGGAAGGAGAAGACATACAACAGAGTGATGACCCGGTTGGTTTGGGAGACTGGACGGTGATAAATAAGGTGCTTTGGTTTACACGGTAATATGTTAAAAAGTGACTGAGGGAAACAGAGAAGCGCTTGAAGGAAACTGAGGAGCTTTGAGGGGAACTGAGGTGACATATCCACATAATAAGTTTGGTAAAATTCCATTGTATTTTTTATTCAAGTTACAATATTCATAACTCCTAAATGCACATATGGACGGACGCATTTAGCCTACAGACAGACAGCTTGCAGTCCTAAGTACACCCCTCCCCTTCCGTTCAGGGCTGCGAGGATAAAGATGGACACCTTCACAGAGAAAATCATTCTTCTCACCTATAAAAAAAAGAGAACTAAATTAATTCACTAAACAATGTCTTATTCTTCCATCTTGTTACTACTTTATGGCGAGTAGCTGAACCTTTAATTATACATATATTAAAACTTACTTATGTCATCTTTCTAACCTAACCAAACCTAAGCTAATCCAACCCCTTGTGTACGGGGTCCCCTCTGAGTTGAATAAAATCGTCTGGCGTTAGTCAAGTGGCGTCCCTGTAGTGAAGGGGCCAATGGAGACTGTCTATACTAAGCTATATACTAAAACATATATATTTATGCCTCTCTCTCTCTCTCTCTTCATCTCTTCCCTATTTTCTCTGCCTCTTTAAGCGACTAGTGAACATATATTCCCACCTGCCATCTGCCTCTTCCTCCTCCTCCTCTCCTGAGTCACTGCTGGATAAAATCTTTTATCTGGGGTTCCTACCTCGCTCTTCCTCCTCCTCCTCCTCCTCCTCCTACCCATGAATATTCAGCACATTATCGGACCGTCGAGAGGCGGCAACTGTTGAGGGAGGGAGGGGGAGAGGCATTCACTTTGTCTCTTATTCTCTTCTGCCTTTTGTGTCATCTTGCTTTGTTCTCCATTTCTCCATGCCCTTGTTCTTCTTCTTCTCTAATCTCTTGGCTCATTTTGCTTTGTTTTCTATTCCTTTTCTCTTCTTCTTGTTCTCCAGTTCTCTAATTTCCTGGTTCTTCTTTTCCCTTTATTATCCCTTGCGTCTTATACCTGTTTTTATCTGTATCTCATTCTTATCTCTCTTTTTTTTACTGTTTTTCTTGTTTCTTTTAGCTTTGTTTATGACTGTCGCCTTGTATTATTTTGTTTATGTTGTTTTGTTCCGTGCTGGTGTCGCCTCTCCCCTTGAACCACGAACCCTGAGATTCAGACTCGTGAACCCGAAGCAGTAGGCACTGATGCATTATTCTATCCATAAATGTTTCGAAGTCACGTGTCAGAATCTCGGGGATCGTGGTTCAGGGTTTTAATGGGTGACTTCTACAACATTCTTGACTGCAGACATTTATGTTTTGATTTTGCTTAAGGAGAGATGAGTGAAAATTTGTATTCATTCAGAGCAGACACCTGTCTGCTTTCCATCAGCCACTATCGACAGTAATGACAAGTAGAGTAGTGCAACAAAAATACAGCCGTAGAGAGCATGTTGTTTGTTTACTAGGTAGGAGTGTGGGATCGCTGTACTGGACGTGTGAAAAGGTGCTATGTCCACTTAGAATGTCCAGATGAATACCTGGTACAGTGTTTGGTGCATTTTGTGAGTTGTGGCACCACTGTAGAATGCTCATCTAGCATCCTTAGTCTGGTTACTATTGCGAGGTTCCTTAGGGCCATTCTGGGAGTTTTAATACAATGTAAACAAACACATATTTGCCACATCTCACAAAATGCACCAGCCAATGTACCAGGTATAAGTGCAAACGACTGTACTTATTGAACGAAAAATATATATAAAAGTTCTATTTTGACCTGAAAAGAACAAAATATTTTGAGCAATTTCCTATTCTGACAGTGCGATTTTGTTTTCCATTTGTTATAAACCTGCCGACAAGTGCCTGGCATGATGGACAAAGGATTGATGCCTGTCACAACAATTAGTTTACCATAACACTACTTCGGTTTCCTTTACAACTACAACCAGTGAACCGAAAATTATAATAAGTGACAAACTTTACGAGTATCACTATGATATTTATACATAGCTACAACTTGTAAGTAATAAACAAATAAATGAAAAGTTTGACATTTTAGTTAAGAGCTTTTGACTGTAAATTAAAATATTAATGATACTGATGACATACATTAATAGTAATACCTAACATGTTAAATGAGAGATTAATACAGCGAGGTGATGTATTCTATCTGATAAAACAAATATTGAGAAAATACATAAAGTTAGAGGCTGTTATTAGCGTGACTTAAATATTGTTAACAAATTCAGGACTCAAATTGTGGGGTGATGGCGCCCCCACCCCCTTCCCCTCGCTAACTCAAAACTCAAATAACCAAACCTGTTTTTAACCAAATAAAATATGCATTAACATCACCCTAAAAAGTAATGGAAAAAATACCGTGAAAAATCCAAATAATCTGGCCTGATCCCCCTTCATGAAAAACAATGGAAAAACAAAATCACATAAAAAATATTTCACTAAATTAATGATTTTGCTCTACATTGTCCCCTCAATTTACATGGGGGGGGGGGGGATTCGGACCCTTCCCTAACCCATAGTAATAAACAATGCACCACGGAAGAGTTAAATGACCAATTAATTATTAAACAGGTGATTTGTGGCAGTTGAGGTGTTGACTCGGTGCTTTATATTGGTGATGATTCATGGTTTTAGATTGAGGTGATGCTGTCAGCTTACGAACAATAGAACATAACCTGACTGATAGTATATCCTTATATATTGATCATTTAATAAGGTGTTTAGATGGTATAGGTAGCCAGAGGGTAGACACAGTGAGGACGGGACCATCTGCTTTAACACCAAGATATTTTCTTATTCTTATTTACTCTCCTATAATATTCTCGCCTCACCTCCAACTTTTAATAAGGAGACGGAAACTTAAGCGAGGAAAGGAGAAGAAAGAGACGGGAAGCGAGAGAAGACAGAAAAGGTGAGAGTCTTTTCTTATCTTCAAACATTTCAAAATCAGTCATCGTCCTTTTCTTCCTTCAAGCGAACCATTGTCTTTAAACACTAGTGAAGAAAATTAAGTTTCTTCTCCCCACAAGGAAAAATAAAAATCTTATCTGTAAATCGGAAGAAAGGCACAGCCCACCCCCTTCACTCCTACACACACAAAATCAGCTGAAAAAAGATGGAATTTTATTATTAGAATTATGTTGACTGTATTACTAAAACTCACAGCAAAATGATGCCGTAAACCCGTCTTCCATACCTGTACTTCCATGGTTCGTGTGTGTGTGTGTGTGTTAGTGGTAGGTGGGTTTTGAGTGCGTTTGTGGTAGTGGTTAGTGTGAGTGGTGATTGTGTTAGTAGTCTGTGTGTGTGTGTGTGTGTGTGTCTGCCCTGTGTTACGTTGTGTTAATAAGTTTACTTTTTGTTGTCAAGAGAGAGAAGCTGTTACTGAACTCGCTAGATATTGTTAGTACAGGATTGACCTCTTGTTTTATGTATGTTTCTCGGATTGAAACAATATATGTCGCATACATGCATACCAAGTACATACATACATACATACATACATACATACATACATACATACATACATAATATAATATAAAATAATAAAGGCTGCCCCTCGTGTAACGAGGATGGCCGGCCTTAGGGCCACCTTGGCGTGAATTTGTTAAAGGTGTAGATGCTGTGGTCAACACAACAACCACACCCTGAGTTAACGAGCTGCATGGCCCAGTCTCAAGGAATAGTCCGAGAAGACCGGACAACTCGCCAACTGCACTGACTAACCATTACCCCGGAATACGATCCGCAAATCGATTAACATCCAGGTTCCCAATTACTGCTGGGTAGACAGAGACAAATGGTGTAAAGAAACTTGCCCAGAGTTTCACCCTGCCCGGGGATCGAACCTGTGTCCGCTCGCTTGCGAGGCGAGAATGCTGACCATTACATCACAGGTCTCCATACATACATACATACATACATATGTATATACACACATACATGAAACAATGTTGTAATGAAATCTGTAGAGAGTGGAGCTATTGAGATTGGAATTGAGTTCTGTATTACACAAAGGAAATATTGGAGGTTTATCTCACACCCAGACAATCCTTGGTTGACGGCCGCTCCTTACTTCTGACAGACCTTTAAATTTAACTCTTTTTTCTGTTGTGGTGTTTCTCTTGATAGTCCTCAATAGTTTTATAATAGCAAATATGTTATCATTAAGGTTGACAAAGTTTTTAATATTCTGGGCGTTACATTTGATAATAATAACATAAGTAATTTGGTTAGTAAGTTGATTCATGATACTTGTTATCAGAGGAGTTTGAGAGGGAATTTACCATCTGATTGAGGTAACTTCTCAGCTTTATAACCGGTCCCTCACTTGGTAAGAAATCTACATTGTAATTGGTTATTCTTCACCAATTTATTCCTATTTACAGAGGATAAAAAAAAATATGCAAGTTTTTTATTTTTTTATTTTTTTAACTCTGGGCTTTGTAGTTTTTAATAGTTTCTTCTGTACACATTTCTATCTTTTTCCTCTTTAACACACAGCTCTCTCTCTCTCTCTCTCTCTCTCTCTCTCTCTCAATGCACCTTTTATCCCTTCACTCCACCTCAGTAATTCAATTCTTCCTTCATTGTTCCACTCGTCGACACATCCACTTCCCTATATCAGAAGCACCTCACTCTCTCTCTGGACAAACTAATACACTTTTATCACCGTCTCTCTTGTTTACTCTAGTGGAGATGGTGTACTAACCCCTTGTGTACAGCTCACCCTCTGTGCTGAATAAAATCATCTGGTGTTTTTTATTGATGTAAATATTTGCAGTATAAAGTTTAACCATTTGGGACATTATGTGTATTTTGTTTTATATGTGTTTGATATATATATATAAATCATATATAAATGTCTATATCGTAATAAACAACGTAAAGCTAACTGTCCATGAATCATATAAATAGTTTGTTGTTGTTTGTTGTGGGTTGGGGAGAGGCGGGTAGGGGTGAGGCGGGTAAGGGTGAGACGGGTAGCGGTGAGGCGGGTGGGGGTGAGGCGGGGGGGGTGAGGCGGGCGGGGAGAGGTGGGTGGGGAGATGCTTGAGGCACTGGCCAGTTTAGATTATTGTGGGGGCAGGTAATGGATTAAAATCTCATACTTTGTTGCAGGATCTCTCTCTCTCTCTCTCTCTCTCTCTCTCTCTCTCTCTCTCTCTCTCTCTGATTGTACAGTGTAAACAGAAAGACAACAATTCTGGATTCAAAACAGCACACCATCCAGGACGTAGGATCAACTTGGACTAACCTGGATTCAGTTCCATATTGACGAAGAAAAATGCGATGAAAAACGAGTCTCTGTTCAGCCTCTCGGACCTGTGTGTGTGTGTGTGTGTGTGTGTGTTGAGGAAGTCATGGGAGAGAGACATCATGTGTATGTTAGGTTAGGTCAGGATTCAATATGGGTATAATTTGGTAATGGCGCTTCATGGGCGGAGAGAGAGGGACTGGAGGTAAATAAATATACCTGTCTGTTAATTAAGGCCAGGTTGGTGTTCCTAGTTACCTGGGGCGGTCTGAGCGAGGTGTATTAATAATGATAATAATAATGACATTTCTACTACTGCTACTACTACTACTACTACTATTTTACTACTTTTTTTTTAATTAAGGCCTCCAGCCTCCCCCAATAGCCACACCTTCGCCACCATTTTATTACCTTAATATTTTACTACTGCCACCACTACTACCACTGTTACTACTACTAAATTATTTGAAAAGTAATTAAAGGTAATTACTGATGTTTTTCCATAATTTATTATTATTATTATTATTATTATTATTATTATTATTATTATTATTATTATTATCATTATTATTATTATTATTATTGCTGCTGTCATTATTGTTGTTGTGATTGTTGTTGTTGTTTTTATTATTTTTTTATTATTATTATTACTATATTATTATTATTATTATTATTATTATTATTATTATTATTATTATTATTATTATTATTATTATTATTATTTCCTACTTTAATAAAATCTGGTTATTTAGTTACAAGTAATTTCGTATTTCTAACGAGATGGATTAATAACCTAACCTAACCTAACCTTAAGTCCAATTGATCGCCCGGGGTGTCTAAAGTTCAGTAATTGTTGTTGTTGTCGTTGTGAGGGCTGGTAGGTTGTGATGTGGAGCAGCTGTTGGTCTTTATAAAGCTTATAATGGTTGTTGTTCCAGCTTGTTGATGACTCCAAGCTTGAAACACTCTTGTTAAGGAACTGACATAATATAAAATCTACTTTGTAAATGTCTTTCTCCTTAAGTTCATTTCTTTAAGTATTTTCACATATTTTTTTCTTGTTATATCAACCGAGAAACTTTTTTTTTTTTTTTAGCATTTTTTTTATTTAATTGGTATTTGTGATTTATTAAGAGTAAAATACAAAGTTTATATAAGAATACAAACATGAAGGAATTTATCAAACACAAACAGCAAACACAATCATATAATTTTCAAACACCAACGTCATTAGTAAACAGTAACGTTAAACAGCAACGTCACTAGCAAACAATAACGTCATTAGCATATAGTAACGTCACCAGCAAACAATAACGTCAAACAATAACGTCAAACAGTAACGTCATTAGCAAACAATAACGTCAAACAGTAACGTCAAGCACACACGTAAACATCACAAGCAAATGTTAAACGCAAATATTTAAAATGTCAAACTCAAAATGTTTAACAGGAAATCTCTGAAAGAAAACATTTTAAACGGCGGCTTCGTCTTGAAACATTTCACATATATATATTGTTGTGATGATGGACGCTGGCTGGGAGATTGGGAAGGAGGGCGTGGAGGACAGAGGAAGGGGATAGGAGGACAGAGGAAGAATAGGAGAACATGGAGGATGGAGGAGGGAAAGAAGAGGAGGAGAGGCTGGCAAGGATGGCATGGAAGACGGAGGAGGAGGAAGGAGGAGGAGGGTTTAGTTTATAAAAGATTTAATAAAACAACATTGACTATTGTTAATTTGTTGGGGCACAAGTGATAAAAATTATTAAATAGTGAAACAATGAGGTTCTGAACATTTCGATTTTTGATAGATATAAAGTCGTTTTCATTATCTGTTTCTGGGCGAAGCTTCACATCTTACTACACGCGTTGACTTTGGGGTCTCACACATGACTTTGGGACTCTGTGTGTGTGTATGTGTGTGTGTATGTAAATCCAAACATATCCAAAACAAATTGACCGATTTTTGTAAACATCAGCAGATTGTTTGGGTCCGGATAAAAGAAACAACTCGTATTTTTTTTACAGTTTTATTTATAAGGCAAGAACGCAGAAACTTGGAGGTCCAACTCTGTGATTTGTTGAACGTCTAACTCGGTATTTCTAACTAATGTTACGGTGAAATATACTGATATAAGAGGAAAAGAATAGGGAATGAAAGTGACAATATATTAGGTACACGTTCCTCCACAACGCTGCGGGGGAAAGCGAACGTAAGTGATGTAAACTGGTGTAAAAGAGTTTGAAGTGGTTGGCAGAAAAAGAGAATTGAATGTGAATGCAAATCAAACAAGCCTGTTGTGCTAGAGGAAGGGGAATCTGAGTGTGAAATCTGATTGAATAGAAAATGGATGGGGACTATTGAATCCTAAATGTTCACGCGGAGTAATAGTATTTCCTCAGCCCGGTAACAACTACAGATAACGTATGTAACAAAAAAAATGGTATTGTTGTTATTGTATACAAGGAAAAAAAGAACATTATTTTGCTTAGAGTGTAACTGCAGTAATGATTGGGGGGAACTATGGGAGGCGGCAGTGAGGCTAAACCTATGCTTGTACAGTGGAAGTAGAAGAGACGGAATGTGTTGGAGGAGGCAGAGTGATGCGGGGAGATCAAGAAGTAAACAAAAGACGAAAGCAAGATACAACAGAGCTAAAATAACTTTGAGAAGTTAACTTTATATTTTAATACAATAATCGCCTACTAAAGTGACTGAAATCATGAAGCTAAACTCTCACATTATAAAGGCCAATATGTTCAAATGATAAGAAAAAAATACATATACATATTAAATAACGATTCATATACATGTTATCATCTCATCTCACTTATGATAGGGTGAGAAAAATGAGATTAAGTTGACCGTTTTCTCTGTTGTGTGTTGCAGTTGTTGCACGTGAGCGAGTACTGTTTATGCTTCATATTCCAGTGGTAAGTTTGGTAGGTGGTGGTGCGAGGTTAATACGGTGTACATGGGGGATGGAAGGCTTGATAACTCACGAATATAAGTGAAATGCATGATGTATCTTTATTATCTGTGAGAGCAAACCTTCCTCCCTGCAGCTAGTTGGGAGGGGATCGGCTTAAAATGATGTGTTAAACCATTGCTTAAAGTTAGGTTGGTGCTCCGGCATATAGAGTATGTATTGATTCTGTCCTCAGCTTCCAATGGATCA
The DNA here is from genome assembly GCF_018991925.1 of Homarus americanus. Taxonomy (NCBI): domain Eukaryota; kingdom Metazoa; phylum Arthropoda; class Malacostraca; order Decapoda; family Nephropidae; genus Homarus; species Homarus americanus. The sequence goes on along the minus strand of NW_024741901.1, from coordinate 1,092,610 downwards.
AGCAGACCCGCGCTGAGTTCTGAGGTTCGACTCCGTGAAGTGGACCACTGTGGGTGTTGTGGTGTCTAGGCGGCCAGTGGAAGACGGTGACTTTAACACCTGTGTAATGCGCTTTGTTAATGGTGCAGCTCTGTACTCCTTACCTTCTGTATAATTAAGATTTGTGGCTATAATCTGACACTGAATCTTGGATTATAAACAATGGTGTTTTGTTTTTTAAGTATAGCGACGCCTGCAGTACGATATTAGCAAAAATATCTTATTAATGAGTACAGTTTTAATTTTCATTTGGAAAAATTAATATATGTTTTAATTGGTTTCCTTTACATTTTGTTTATCTTTAGTTAACTTACGGATAAATACATCAGTCTGGCCGGGAGCCTCGGAATCTCAAAAAGTACATTCCTGCACCGTACACGGACAAATTATGAAGTATCTAATCAATTAGCCAATACGTATATATATACTTTGAGGGAATAAAGCAATCAGGAAGGTCATGAATCGATTCAAAATACGCCATTCTCCCTGAGTATTAACAGTATTATTTTCTAATAAATTACAGTAAATTACAAGCGAAAATCACTCCACCAAAGTTGTCTAATTAAATTACACCTCATAGTGTTTTACCTTTCCTCGTCACAGTCTACCGCTGCTGCCTTACATCACTCAACAACGGGGTGATCACTGACCAAACTCAAGTGTTCTGCAGAAGACCATGTTCATACAGATTTGCCTCCAAGGAAAGTGTAAATGGAGGTCGTCTCCTGAAAGAACAATATTGTGTATGGCAATTAATGTACAATTATGGATAAATAAAAACAGCCGGGGGAGGGAGGGAGAGGTGGGGGAGGGAGGGAGGGATGCTGTTTAGGGGAGGATTTTGGAAGGGGAGGGTACATATCTACTACTAGTCACTATTAATGGGTCATATTACTTGTTTCTCTGATCATAATTCATTTTCAGAAGTGTTCTTAACGTAATTGATATCTTAGAAGCAATAACATCTGTATATTTTGTTATTCTAGAAAACAAAATACAAGACAATTACATTAACACCTTCACTACAGGGACGCCACTTATAATGTTTTTGTTTGGCGAACGACAGGTGAATCAGCTCAGAGAGACTCCCTGTGTACAAGGTGTTAGTTGACTGTCTCCACTAATTGTCTGTCTCTTGTCTCCATCTCGCTTTAGTCTTTCTCATATTTTAAAATAGTAATTGTCAAAGTGAGAATATTTGAAGTGAATCACAAAACCTGCAATAATTTACCGCTGATCAAATATATTACTTAAGAACGCATCATTGAGAACCGTCATGAATGCTCCAGTAATGTGAATCATTTATTTTCATTCTGTTTGTTGTGAAACTGTCCACTCAGTTATAAACATAATATAAACATCTACCATAACGTCTTGTTAAATAATAAAGCTCATAGTTTTCCTCCATCAGCCAATAAGAGAATAATTGGTTAACATTCAGCCAATCAAAAAGCAGTACGGAAAGATATATTTTTGACAATTAGAAACAGCTTTGAGCAGGAAGCCGTAAAGAGGGTTTTTCCATTGGCCCTAGAGAAGATGCCATCAATGGGAGGGGCTTATGAACAAGCAGTTTGGGTTGTTGAGTTTGTTACAGAGTTCCTCCTACTTCACGTGCCAAAGCTATTCCCTTATTGGTTGAATGTTCCTGTGCTCTTTGCTGATTGGCTAACCAAATAGAGAGCCCATGTGTTCCTCAACACATGAACTCAGGCACGTCAGAACCGTAGATAGAGAGCAGCTGTACGTTATTTCAGTGCTCTCCATCCATCGTTTACCTTGCTCAGTGTACCGTCCAGCGTCTAGATGGCGTTGTTTCCTCAGACTTTTGTTGTGTTCGTCTACCGCCACCATGAAACCAGATGACGTCATGTTATAGTGAGTAAGCTTAATGTTTTACGTTTTTCTCATAGTGTTACTAGATGCCAGTCTGTAAACCTCGCGTTCAGGCCTTTACCGTGACTCTCTCTATAGAAGGCTGACTAATGTGACTGAAGCGAACCATACGTCCTTCCCAGCCCAGGTGATCTATTTCTTTGGAACTTTCACTAAAGATCAAAGTATCGAAAATAAGAATTGAGATTATTTTTCGTGAATTAAAATAAAAATCTTTGTATAGTAGCACGAAAATTATCTATTAATTATTTGTTAAAGCAGGTGTCGCTATACTTGATGATTACCGAAAACTTTTATAATAATCAGAATATATTACCTGGTCAGCTGTTGTGGGAGGCGGGGCAGGTGTGAGTCACAGGTGTATTTTTTTTTACGGGAATTAGCCCACCCGGGCACAGGTCGAACGACCCACAACGGGGCCCAGGGGGTACGCTAAGCTATGCTATGCTATGCCATGCTACATATTTTGTGTCACACAGTTGTCACCCGGTTATTGCAAAACTACACGTTCATATGTAGTGGCCTAGGGTACCAACTCTCTCTCTTTTGATTTCTTTATTACCTATTATGTATGAGCGTATGGTGATGGTGACTGTACGTGTTGATGGTGACAGTACGTATTGATGGTTGGTGCAGTGTACTCTCTCTCTCTCTCTCTCTCTCTCTCTCTCTCATGCTTACACCAGTGCGGTAAGTTTGGTCGTCTACGCTGCCTGATGACTTCATAAAGATGCAAGCGTCGAGGCGAGGAATGAGAATTTAATGCCCAACCAAAATGAACCTGGGACCTGGCACAGAAAATAATAATGGTCGGGAGGAATAATTTATATTACTGGAATATTATGATCACTTGTTGTACTGTACACACACACACACACACTCTCACTCCCAGCAACACGGTCCTGTAAATCAACGAGGTGACCGCACTATAACCAACCGACCTAACCTAGCCTTCCCTAATATGTTCCTTTAGAGTTCGTACAGATTAATTACCTTCTTAAGTGTACAGGTGATGTGTGTATCTCACCTGTACTTCAAGACCTTTAATTATTAATGAAGTTTATCAGCGTCTCCACCTTATATATAAATTATCTTTAATGTTAAATTTATATTTTTTTTATATTGAGGCTGACTTTCCTTCCTCCTGTTTGATATTAAAATATTCATATATTAATTTAGATAGCGATCCCATTACGCCGCAGCAATAATGATATGGGAGGTGTGGGGGTGATGTGGGAGGTGTGGGGGTGTTGTGGGAGATGGAACTGTGGGGGTGGTGTGGATTGGGATGTGGTGTGACGGGGTAGCGTGGGGTAGGGGATGGAAGGTAAGGGATAGGAAATGTGGGTTGGAGTGATGTGGGAGAGTAGTATGGGTTGGGATGTGGTGTAGTGGGGTAGGGTATGGGTGGGAGGTATGGGTTGGGATGGTGAAGGTTGGGATGGTGTGGAAGAGAATGGTGTCAGTTGAGGGTGTGGGTCGGGGTGGTGGGTTGGGATTGGTGTGGGTTGGGATTGGTGTGAGTTAGGGTGGTGTGGTGCTGGGGTGGTGTGGTGCTGGGTGGTGTGGTGCTTGGGTGGTGTGTATGGATGGGTGGTAGTAGTAGGGACGTCACCTGCCTAGAGCTAGATTATAATGTCAAAGGCCTTATCGGTGACCCTATGTGAGTTTGTTTTCCTGTGACAATGAATGTTTTTCTTTCTAGGTTACCTTCATGTACTCGCGCGCGCGTGTGTGTGTGTGTGTGTGTTTGCGTTTGCGTTTTGATGTATTCGTTACTCACAGGGCAGACGATAACATGTCCAAGTCGCTTATACACCAACACTAACACACCAGGACCCAAAACACCTGGTCCTCGGCAACAGTCCCCCACCGTTGTCATTCACTGTTAATCACTACGAGCTGCCCACTTCAGGTACACCCAGCGAAATTATTCATACAATATCGGTAATCCCTGGTTGTTATTGGCTCAAACCGACGGGAAACTGAAGTGCATCCTCTCGCCTTTAGACTCGGTTATCATTAATAGTTTCCCTTTTAGCGATATATTTCAACCTTTAGCCAAAGTATTAAGGACATGGAACACTTCTCAGGTAGAGTCAAGGGGAAATAATTAATTTTTTTATTATGACACTGTGGAGGTAACACTCAGAAGAAATATATTTAAAGGTGATGGCCATATCCATTAACGAAGAGCAAGAGGTGTAGATCAGGAGAGCAGGTGTGTGTAAGTGTGGTGGCAGCAGGTGTGTGTAAGTGTGGTAGCAGCAGCTGTGTCCACCACCACCACCACCAGCAGCCATGGACTCAATGGTGTCTAGTTTCCACATCTGTCCTGTGCTCGCTCTCTCTCTCTGCTCTTACGGCCCGCTTGCCTCTGTTGGTTTGGTCAGTCACATATTGAAGCAATCCTTTGTTCACTGTAACTTTCACACTACTTTTTACCATAAGACAACAATGTGGTCATCTCTCCTCCTCGCCCTCCTGTTATTTTCAGTCATTTTCTTTGTGTTTCTCATCAGTTGATTTTCAATAAAGTAATTAAAGATCGTGATTCAGATAAAACCATATTTTTAATGAAACAACTTGTTCAATCATAGCAAAAACACACACGCTAGATTTGGTATAGTTTATGTGAGTGTGTGTAAAAGTCATTCTGATGGGATAGACCAGATCATCATGGCTTAGTAGTGATGTCAGCAGAGGTTGAGGGCAGATACATCCCTTCATCCCCTCCCACCCATTAACACAAGCAATAGTCTCTCTACCTTAACTACAGACGTCAAGCCAAGTCAAGCAGTATGGCTGGAGAGGTAAAGGTGTCCTCAAAGTTCACCACTTGCGCTTATGGCTGTGTACGTCTTCCTTGTGTTATTATGTATTTATTTTTATAATTTCACAAGTTATCAGCTGCCAAGTGTTAGCACAAGAGAAAACCAGAGTCTGGGAACCCTGTGATGTTTGGTAGTGAGGTTTACACTGGATAATATAATACATATACATGACAGTTTTAAGTAAAGATCAAGACGATGTTAAAAATTAAATTACCATTCATTTTACATAGACGAACTTATTATTATATATCACTCCATTAAAACTTCATTAAACTTGTATAAAAAAACTATTCCCTTGTACTAAATCACACTACAGAACCAGACATTAACATGCATGTCTTCCTCCCATGCGTGTTGTAATGAGACAAATCTCACATGAAGAAGATTACATATAGGTAGAATATTGATAGTATAAGAATATAAAAGAGAGGAAGATTTTGGTAGCGTGGCCTTGATAGTTATTTACACTGTCAATACACTTATCTTACGTCTTAAGGGCGACTTCTCAAACACTGCTTCGTTACAACTCTTTATTAATTACGAACATGACATGGACACATTAATAACACCTTCTATTGAAGTTACTAGGACATTATGTTTACGTTACTAGGACATCATATTACGTTACTAGACACTCTGATTCTCGGACACGAACATGAAATGAATACACTTCCCACGTAAGTAACTCATCCCATGGAAAGCTCTGACAAACACTCACGTGACCTAGGGGAGGCCTAGCAGGTGGTCCTGGGTTGTCTCTATGGGAGACTGCTTAGCTGGCGCCGGAGGGAAGTCTCAGTCCTGACCGGAGGCGACTGCCTCGGAGTCCTCTCTGCCTGACTTCTCTCGAGCAGGCCTGGTCGTGTAGTAGCTGGCCCTCCTTACAAGACACACTCTCTCTGTCTCTCTCTCTCTGTCTCTCTCTCTCTGGTGCGAGGGAGGACTAGGACGTCCTATATATTGGGAGGCGAGCCGTCAGGTTGAGCTGATCGGGGGAGGGGGGCGAAGGGTCTCCTTACATTTGCCCTCGCTAATGTAGGGTCAGGTCTGGACTTCTTCTGCGGTGTAGGCCATTGTGTATATTGGGAGAGAGCCGGCCGGTGCCCCCTTACATGTGTGACATGGGAGGGGAGCCTGGCTGATTTATAACCCTTGGTCAGCCGTGAGAGTTACCCTACACTTGACCTCCCTAATGTCGGGTCAAGTCTGGACTGTTTCTGAGATGTAAGCTGTGGTCTGACAACCCATCACTACACCTCCCGCCAAGACCAAAGCTTTCATGCTCAGAGAACTGATGACACATTTTAAGTAGACAGTAACATCATGTGCAGTATCTAATATAGTCCCTGAGGCGATAATGCATCCTTACATTTTACAAATTATAACCCTAGAGATGTATGTTTTTCTACTGGCATAGTTTGATCTGACAAAGCTTACTATACCTCCCGCCAAGATTAAAGCTTCTATGACAGGAGAAAAAAAATAAAATACATACACAGTAAGTGAACATAGAGTGATCTAAAGATCCTTCATATCTAGCATAGTGTCCGAGGCAAACTTGCAAATCACATTCTACAAACAATAACAGGTGTTACATTGCCTAACCAGGCCGTGTCAAAATAAGAATTCGTCCCACTCAGTAGTATGTCTACAACATTGCATTTGGTAATACAAAACATTGATCAAATGAACTCATAGAAAAAGTGACTAATCTTTTAAAAAAACATTCTTTGTAGTACATGTTAACAAAAATCAGAGAATGAAATACTTCAAAGTACATAAAAAAATGCTCCTACTTCACATGTTAGGGTGTTATATCTTTTTATTACACATCAACCACATCAACAACATCAGTACATTTGTTGGGTCCAGCATGGCTCAAGTCCTCCATCCAGCTGGTATCTGAAAATAAGGAATGCCGGCAGCACAACAGCGGTAGTCCTTCTGATGATCCACCTTTTCATCGTCGACTTTCTTCTGATGTCAGCACAGGACGTCTTCTGCCTTCTTTCGTCACATAACACGTCTTTCTTTCTTCAATACCGCACTTTGTAGGTCGTGTCACCACATCTGACTTCTTCTCACTTCCTCCTGGTTTCTATAATATTCCAGATGATTTTTATGTTCACCTGCGCTTCCTCTACGTTTAGAGCATTTTCATATTCCAGATGAATTTTCTGTTCATCTGCGTTTCTTTATACATCTTCATTTTCATATTCCAGACGATTTTTCTGTTCATCTGCGTTTCTTTATAGACGATTTTTCTGTTCATCTGCGTTTCTTTATACTTCTTTGTTTTCCGTCATATTCCAGATGAATTTTTCTGCTCCATCTGTATTTCTTCTCTGCAACATCATCATTTTCAACATATTCCAGACGATTTTCTGTTCATCTGCCGTCGGCCCCCTCCGGCCGGGATGAAAGCCGGTCCACTGCTTGGGCTGTCGTCTCCTTAGATGACTGTAAGGCAGGTTCCGCGGACCAGGGCTCGCCCTCCGTACGTGAGTGTCGGCGAGACCAAAGACCGTCCTGTCTTACACCTTCCACAGTGGTGAATCCCTCCCTGGCTGGGCTCACCAGAGTTCGTTGTGTGGCGCTGCATTCCACACTCCTTAACTTCCTAAAGTAGAAAAATATAAAATCTTCTTAATCCTAGACCAGGGAGGACTTGAAAGAAGTGGGGTGGTGTGTGGCGGGTGTGGTGCTGCATTCATCACGCTTCTTCTTCTCTGCTTATATGTGCTGTGGTCGGATTCCGGCTAGCCATGGGGCGGTACTGTGTGTGACATTTGACAGAAACAATCCGAAAGGGATGATGGATTAGTTGGAAGTGTATCCGTAAAGAAAAACAAATATTTACTTTATACGTTTCGTCAATGTTTGGCAACTATAGTTTCCGTCACGACAATATTCTCATTAGGCTGGGTCGGGGAGTGAAGCTCTGCTCACTACATTGAATATTATTTATCACTACGCGTCAAAGAGTACATTACAAATCATACTAGCATAAAAACACACTGAGTGAAGCTCTGTAATTATCGCAATATTAAGTAACACTAACCACCAATTTCGAAGCATAACTCACAGGACAAAACATTGGTGGTCACACGGGCGGGCGGAGCGGGGCGAGAAACATTCGGGCATGATGGGCGCCTGGTGGGGTGAGGTGTAGAGTGGCGTAACCGGGACGGGGCGCGGGGCGGGGCGTGGCGGGGCGCGGGGCGGGGCGGGGCGGGGCGGAGTGGAGCGGGGCGGAGCGGGGTAGGGCAGGACAGGACGGAGCGAGGCGGGAACGGATGGGTACGGAGGGTGAGGTGAGGATTAGGACAAGGAGGAGGATGTAGGTTGTAAGACATGTTAAGTTATAACAGTTAGTATAGACACAGCTTCTATCACTAAAACACAATTGGTACATTTAACACTGACCGACAATTAAAATGCACTTGGGATACTGAGAACTTCACAGAACGTGGGGGACACTGAGAAATTATATTAAGCACTGAGCATATTCTGGGAGTGTTTTGCTAGTAACAATTCGCGTATACCACAACGAGAGACATTGACTTGAGCTGTAAAGATGACACACTAGGACACTTTTCACGCTACGACGCTACGACACAGGAATTACTTATTACACAATTGTAGACAATACTTAGACTGAATCAAATGAAGGATGAGACGAGCCAGGTGTCATGGCTAACCGAGGGAAGGCGTGAGTTACGTTAAGTTCGGTGCCACCATTGTAATGAGACAAAACTCACAAGAAGAAGATGACATATAGGTAGAATATTGATAGTATAAGAGTATAAAAGAGAGGAAGATTTTGGTAGCGTGGCCGTGATAGTTATTTGATGATGGATTTACACTTATCGTATCTTATACGTCAATACACATCTATTACGTCTTAAAGGCGACTTCTCAAACACCGCTTCGTTACAACTCTTTATTAATTACGACAATGACATGGACACATTAATAACACCTTCTATTGAAGTTACTAGGACATTATATTTACGTTACTAGGACATCATATTACGTTACTAGACACTCTGATTCTCGGACACGAACATGAAATGAATACACTTCCCACGTAAGTAACTCATCCCATGGAAAGCTCTGACAAACACTTACGTGACCTAGGGGAGGCCTAGCAGGTGGTCCTGAGTTGTCTCTATGGGAGACTGCTTAGCTGGCGCCGGAGGGAATTCTCGGTCCTGACCGGAGGCGACTGCCTCCGGTCCTCTCTGACTCCTCTCGAGCGGGCCTGGTGGTGTAGTGGCTGGCCCTTCCTCCTTACAAGACACACTCTCTCTCTCTGTCTCTCTCTCTCTCTAGCTGCAGAGGGAGGAATAGGACGTCCTATATATTGGGAGGCGAGCCGTCAGGTTGAGCTGATCGGGGGGGCGGCGAAGGATCTCCTTACATTTGCCCTCGCTAATGTAGGGTCAGGTCTGGACTTTTTCAGAGACTACAAGTTGTATATTCTGGATTTATAACCCTTGGTCAGCCGCAAGAGTTACCCTACACTTGACCCCCCTAATGTCGGGTCAAGTCTGGACTGTTTCTGAGATGTAAGCTGTGGTCTGACAACCCATCACTACTGCGTGTCTTCCTCCCGTGTCATCTTCCTCCCATCGTGTCTTCCTCCCCGTATGTCTTCCTCCCGTATGTCTTCCTCCATCCGTGTCTTCCTCCCGTATGTCTTCCTCCCATGCGTGTCTTCCTCGTGTCTTCCTCTCCCATGCGTGTCTTCCTCGTATGTCTTCCTCCCATGCGTGTCTTCCTCCCGTATGTCTTCCTCCCATGCGTGTCTTCCTCCATGTGTCTTCCTCCATCGTCATCTTCTCCGTATGTCTTCCTCCATGCGTGTCTTCCTCGTATGTCTTCCTCCCATGCGTGTCTTCCTCATATATGTCTTCCTCCCATGCGTGTCTTCCTCCCGTATCTTTTCCCTTCGTGTCTTCCTCCATGCGTGTCTTCCTCCCATATGTCTTCCTCCCATGCGTGTCTTCCTCCCGTATGTCTTTCTCCCATGCGTGTCTTCCTCCCGTGTATCTTCCTCCATGCATGTCTTCCTCCCGTATGTCTTCCTCCATGCATGTCTTCCTCCCATGTCTTCCTCCCATGCGTGTCTTCTCCCGTGTCTTTCTCCCCATGCGTGTCTTCCTCCCGTGTATCTTCCTCCCATGCGTGTCTTCCTCCCATATATCTTCCTCCCATGCGTGTCTTCTCAGCTATGTCTTCCTCCCATGCGTGTCTTCCTCCGTATGTCTTCCCCCCATGCGTGTCTTCCTCCCGTATGTCTTCCTCATGCGTGTCTTCCTCCCGTATGTGTCTACACTCCCATGCGGTATCTTCCTCCCGTATGTCTTCCTCCCATGCGTGTCTTCCTCCCGTATGTCTTCCTCCCGTATGTCTTCCTCCCATGCGTGTCTTCCTCCCGTATGTCTTCCTCCCGTATGTCTTCCTCCCATGCGTGTCTTCCTCCCGTATGTCTTCCTCCCATGCGTGTCTTCCTCCCGTATGTCTTCCTCCCATGCGTGTCTTCCTCCCGTATGTCTTCCTCCCATGCGTGTCTTCCTCCCGTGTGTCCTCTACAGTAACACCGCCCTAGGGAATGACTTGAGTGCATGAATGTATGTAATAAAAAATATTCATATACTTGGAAATGACTCGCTAGGAAGGGTCTTCTACATCACTTCGTACGGATCTGCCTCTCTCTCAATCCATATGTATGCAAAATTATCACTCCCAAAATCCACTTACAGCCAAGACGGTTACAGACATCTTGCCGCCGGGAGACAGACAGACAGACAGACAGACAGACAGAAAGACACTACCTCCCGCTGTGTGTTCGGGATTTTGAACTTTTTATCCCAGGATGATTTACAAAGGTTATTTTATTTTGTATTATTTGTAGTATTATTCCCAGGATAGACACAAGGCACCGGATCATTCTACAGTACCAATCAGTCATAGGGTGTTCGTTATTGTTGTTGTTGTTGTTAATAGTTTTGCCTCAATGATATTTGTAAGATTTTTTTTCATTGTTTTCTCTTTAACAATTATTTCGCATTATTGTTATATAAGTCAGCTACGTGAGTCATTATTTCTTAACTGTTAAAAGACGCATCATAATTACGTTTAATGTGTTGTATCAGTAAAATAATATCTCCATTACTTTCATCATTCATCATTATTTCTCGTTTCAGGCAGACGGAGACCACAGCCGTGAACACCAGGCCCATGTACCCACTGAGTGACACTGAGGTGACACACGAGTGGAGTAACTTCGTTGTGGGAATTGCAAAACACATTTACTCAGCCAAGCAGTTTAGTGAAAAGAGACTACCCGAGAGGACAACCCAACCAGGTAATCCACTTTAATTAGATTGCCCGCCCCAGAAAATTAGTTGAGAAGGACTAGTAACACACGAGTAGATAAAGGCCAATTCTGTGCTCAGCGTCAGCCTCACAACACACATATTTTTCCCTGAGAATGGAGAGAGAATTGTCAAGGGAAAGTAGCAGGTTGGTATTGGCAGCCTCATCAAGGGCTCAGTACACCAGGGGGACGACGACTAGGTGGGACGTTCGTGGTATTGTTGTAACATTATACGTGTGTCCCTGTGATTGTTTACTTATTTTATAATAAATTTGTACATTTTTATTATACCCAAGGAACATCCTGATGAAAGTAAAGATGAATAACGAATGTAGGAATTAATGTAACTGTGAAATAAGCAAAGAACTTTGTTATTCGTTTGTATCGTCAGATGGTTTCATTGCGAAATATTGTCAACTCTAAAACACTTAAAACAATTGGTCATATTTTTAGTTTAATATTTCACGTAATTATGAATTTACGATGAAACAGGAAACGTAAGAAATGTTTATGTTTAAATTGCATCAAATACCTTTCTCTTTCGAAGGAAAATCGCTGTTGTGTTTACATTTTGTGTTGCCTCCACTGTCCCTTCTGATGAAATGACCGAAAACGAGAAATTAAAAGGAGTAACTCTCTTATTGGGGTAAGTTAGGGTTTAAAGGTTATTTAGTTAGTTATCTTTAAGTGCGAATAATTTATCGCTGTTTTTTTTATTTAGAGGATTAATGGTGCAGTCACCTAACTTAACCTAACCTAACCTAACCTAACCTAACCTAACCTACCCTACCCGAAGTCGTTCCTTAAAATGGTGTACTGTAAGTGATAGCAACTTGATAGTAAATTATGGACTGGGAATAAAAAATGCATAAAATCTATATTATGGACCGCCTTTGTATCATCAAGGATTATGACAGCTCCTTCAAGTAACACACACACACACACATTACACGTAAAAAACAAACATGATCAAGGAGAAAGTGTCGTGACAGCAAATGACTCTCGGCTCACTATGAGTCGTAAATAATGAGAGAATCATCAACTACCTCATACCAAACCAGCCTCATATCTTAATCATCTCCTCCAGTGTATATTAATAAGCTGGGGGGAGACGAGAGTAGGTCGGTCTTATTAACAGATACAAGTCGCTGTGTTCCTCTGGTTTCCTTCATTGTCGCAGTTGGCAGTGTTTAAGGTAGGGTCGACCAGCACCACGTCCCTCCTCCGTCGACCAGCACCACGTCCCTCCTCCGTCGACCAGCACCACGTCCCTCCTCCGTCGACCAGCACCACGTCCCTCCTCCGTCGACCAGCACCACGTCCCTCCTCCGTCGACCAGCACCACGTCCCTCCTCCGTCGACCAGCACCACGTCCTCCTCCGTCAGCACCACGTCCTCCTCCGTCGACCAGCACCTTCCCTCCTCCGTCGACCAGCACCACGTCCTCCTCCGTCAACCAGTACCACGTCCCTCCTCCGTCGACCAGCACCACGTCCCTCCTCCGTCGACCAGCACCGCGTCCCTCCTCCGTCGACTAGCACCACTTCCCTCCTCCGTCGACTAGCACCACTTCCCTCCTCCGTCGACCAGCACCACGTCCCTCCTCCGTCGACCAGCACCACGTCCCTCTCTGTACCACCAGCGGGAACATACCGACAACAGGTGGGCAGCGCGGCGGTCAAACAATAACACGTCTTCCATTTCTGCTTCTTGAATACCTCGTTAATTATGGCCGCCGTGTTAACGTGAGATTTGGCTGTAGCTCCCTGGATGGTCGTTGAGTTTACATAATTATTTCCCCTGTGAATTAATTTTGGATGATGTGTACAGTATAAATGGATCGCGTGTAGCATAATAATATATATATATTTTAGCAGTAGAGCCTTGTGCAGTCTCCACCAACACACACACACACACGGCCTCTCGATAGTATGGTAACTTACAGCTACAATAATTAATATTCAGTCACCCATCCATCTACTAAACAGACCAAACATTGCTGAACTTCGCTGATCAGACAAGCAGCTGTAGTTAAAACACTGGAAGGCGTCACCACGTTATAAAACCAGAGCAACAGACTTCGCCAGACTGTGAGGGACATATGGTACTGGTCACCTACTAACCTGTAGTCCAGTGTAGCTGACACATCCTGGAAGTAATTATCGTCCTGATCAAGAGAGTGGTAAAAGGAGGAGTATTTTTGTGGGGAAGATGGGGAGGTGTGTATGGGGAGATGGAGAGGTGTGTGTGCGGGAGATGGGGAGGCTGTGTATGGGGGAAGGTAGGAGGATGCATGTATGGAGATGGGGAGGTGTGTGTGCGGGAGATGGGGAGGCTGTGTATGGGGGAAGGTAGGAGGATGCGTGCATGGAGATGGGAAGGTGTGTGTGGGGAGATGGGGAGGTGTGTGTGCGGGAGATGGGGAGGCTGTGTATGGGGGAAGGTAGGAGGATGCATGTATGGAGATGGGGAGGTGTGTGTGCGAAAGATGGAGAGACTGGTATGGGGGAGCAGATAAAGGAGGTGTGTGTTTTCATCTGTTCCTCTGGCTCAAGTCATACCTGTTCTCCACAGCTGCAGACAACCCTCTCAGCTCATCACCAAGGCGGTATCGACTAACACTTGTTCGCTCCCTAGGAAAAAAAAACCTCACACCCAGTAAAATATTCATGACTCTGGGGATGGAGTCTGTTATACATGTAAAACGTCAATTTTGTCTATCTGTTGTGGGCGATGATGGGTTTTGTAGAGGCACCAAGACTTACATTTTTTTTCCTCAAACATCACGTAAAAAAACAAATGGGCAAAACAATGTCAAAATCATATATTATTTAAAAATATAAATGATATAATGCCCCGTTGTTTATAGTTTTTTTCCCTAATTAGCGAGTGCCCTCTGGTCATCCATTACCCTGGAAGTAAACAACATGCTCTAAAGCCTAGTTAGCCTAAAGTTGATGAATGAATGTGTGGCCAGTCAGCTGGGTCCTTATCTAACCAAAAACCTCCCTTTGTGATACTTCTCTTTACCTCTACACCAATATCGTGCTGTCAGCTGCTGGAGTAGATAGTATACGGGTGACATTATTAAGCACCAACACTCTGGTATGTTTTCCCACATCTTTATGGTAACTCGCCCCCAAAAAAGTATCTTCACGGAGAGGTTCGATGAATTTCAAAATGAACACTGTGATTCCTGTTGTCTCGGTAGGGTTGTCAAAATCCTTCTCCAGTTGTGTCATATTGTCTCACACAAAATCATAAAGATGCTCTCCCACTGATGGCGAGACTGCTAGTAGTGTCGTGATGTTCACTTTCAACTTTCACACACACACACACAAAAAAATAAAATACTGCCGAGTTCTTTCCATATGTTCGGTGGGATTATTTAACAAGTCGTTTCATACTTTTGAAATATTTTGTTTTGTGAAATACCACGATATTATTTTGACTGAATTATTAACACGAAGAACATTATCTCCATTAATATCAGGGATACAAAAGTAGATGGGTAGATCCTGTGAGTAGAAAATCCTTCCTATGATCCTCCATCACAGTTCATCTTAGAGGAAGGAAACATTCTCCGAACAAAGTAGTGATCGCGATTCGCTGGCACCTGTTTCCAGCGCCCGTCTTCCCAGCAGATGGCCTCTATCCGTCCACGTCAACTACCAACACATCATCTTTTGACCTTTTTTGTTGTTGTTTAGCACTTGAGGGGCAGCCCAGGGATTTTCGGCTCCCCGGTGGAGTGCTCAGATTGTACTGTATTGAAAATGGTCTAGACATACGCAGTTGATCAACACATCATTAAAAGCTTGAAGCCTGTTGATATTACCTCTCGGAATAAATGATTAAGTTTGGTTAGTTTTTGATCGAACTGCTCACGGTATAATCTCAGTACGTGACTACCTGGAGACCCGCCATCCTTGTTTGTTTACAGTCAGATGTACGTCGTATTGACCTAAAAACAGGATATTTTATTAAAAGTGTTAATCAACCTTCACTTTTACAAGATAAGTATTTACTACCATCAAATCACTTTTGTTTGTGTTTTTGGACATGAGGCACTTGAGCTTTAGTATAGAGACGCACAAGTGTGTTTATATATATAATATCTAGAAATTCTTGAGTTGACGGCACTGGGCTGTATGCTGAGTCACAGAGGATGGTTCTGATTGGGTGTGGTGTAGGGGTATTCTGAAAAGGCTACATTGGACTCCGGCTACATTGGACTCTTGTTACAATGGACTCCGGCTACATTGGACTCTGGCTACATTTTCTTTGGACTGAGGTAGACGTTTATAGGCTCTGTCTTTTATTGTTGTCTTGTACAGTTAAAAGTTTCACGCAACTTTTAGACAAATCCTGTAACCGGCGGCAGTGGTAGTGGTGGTGGTGGTGGTGGTGGTGATGGTGGTTGTGGTGATAGTGATGGTGGTGATGGTTGTGGTGATGGTGGTGGTAGTTTGTCTGAAGCACCCACCCCAAAAAGTATCTTCACGGAGAGGATCGATGTATTCCACAATGAACACTGTGACTCCTGTTGTCTCGGTAGGGTTGTCAAAATCCTTCGTCCGTTGTGTCATATTGTCTCATTTACACTGACACAAACTTGATGACGTGACTCAAAAGTAGTTATGTTGCTATCAGTGTAGGTCAGTAGTTGAGTCATTATCAGTGTAGGATAGTAGTTGAGTCATTATCAGTGTAGGTCAGTAGTTGAGTCATTATCAGTGTAGGTCAGTAGTTGAGTCATTATCAGTGTAGGTCAGTAGTTGAGTCATTATCAGTGTAGGATAGTAGTTCAGTCATTATCAGTGTAGGTCAGCAGTTGAGTCATTATCAGTGTAGGTCAGCAGTTGAGTCATTATCAGTGTAGGTCAGTAGTTGAGTCATTATCAGTGTAGGTCAGTGTATTTTTGAGATTTTTACGTGATCATGTTTTGTTTTTAACTCATCAGACAGTTCATAAAGTTGTCTGAATGTCAGCTTTACATAAATCCTTTTATATTTATATATGTAAATAGAAATATTTCACTAAATCTTCCCAGTGTAAACAACATTTGTGGCCTAAAAATTTATATATACCAGAGATAGACATTAATGAGACATGGATTTTCAACGTTCAACTTGTTTCAATGTTTAATCTTCACAGTAACAAGCATCGTAAAACTCATCTCACAAAGGTACACAGAAGATAAATAAACAATCACTCACATGGGGTAAACGGGCCAATAATTCACCCCCAAACTTTTCCCTGGTAAGATTCTGAGAGCATCGGTGGCTGATGAATAGAATATCATCTCTAGGAGGACAACAATCATCCGAGATCTGTACATACATATATCTGTAGCTACTCCTGAAGTTCTTAATAATATACAGGTAACCCCCACACCAATCATCTGCCCCAATCTCACTTCATCTTAACTACAGTTCCAATAAACATACAAACATCAACACATCAACATATTTTTGCATCTCATTATTTTATATATATATATATATATATATAATTTTTTTTTATATTATTTCTTATTTATCTCGGGAATTTGTCGTATTATCCTCGTGGGGGACCTGGAATATACTTCATGCTGAGTATACTTCATGCTGAGTATACTACATGCTGTAATGGCTCCTGTTTCATCAACAGAAAGATTATACAAATGGGTTAATTACATATTGATTTATATACATAATCATCCCTTGTAACTTTCCACGAGCTATGAGGAGTCATCTTGATGGCATCTGGTCGGCACCCTTCCTTATAAGGTGTGGCAGAGACAGCTTAGGTCAGCATTTGAAAGGGCCGGGCGCTCAGGGCACTGACGCCCTGAGGCGACACTCTCCCTCAACACCTCACATAGAAAGGATGTCTTTAAGCAGGTCTATTTACATAGCCTCCGTCCTTCTCTTAACACTCATAGTTACAGTAAGTTACGGTTGATTTACACTTTGGAATTGTCTTAGTTGTTCCTCAATAAATGGATAACAGACAACTTGGGTTTTGCTACTAATACCCAATAAAATATAAACATTCCACCCTAGTTAAATTCGACAGAACCTTACAGTTAACAGGTCAAGAACAATGCTGAGTATATTTCATGCTGAGTATACTTCATGCTGTGTGTACTTCGTGCTGAGTATACTTCACGCTGAGTATACTTCCTGCTGAGTATACTTTATGCTAAGTATATTTCATGCTGAGTATACTTCCTGCTGAGTATACTACATGCTGAGTATACTTCATGCTGAGAGTACTTCGTGCTGAGTATACTTCATGCTGAATATACTTCATGCTGAGTATACTTCACGCTGAGTATACTTCACGCTGAGTATACTTCCTGCTGAGTATACTACATGCTGAGTATACTTCATGCTGAGTGTACTTCATGCTGAGTATACTTCACACTGAGTATACTTCATGCTGAGTATACTTCATGCTGAGTATACTTCATGCTGAGTATACTTCCTGCTGAGTATACTACATGCTGAGTATACTTCATGCTGAGTATACTACATGCTGAGTATACTTCATGCCGAGTATACTTCATGCTGAGTATACTACACACTGAGTATACTTCATGCTTAGTATACTACATGCTGAGTATACTACATGCTGAGTATACTTCATGCTGAGTATACTACATGCTGAGTATACTACATGCTGAGTATAGTTCATGATGAGTATGCTTCATGCTGAGTATACTTCATGCTGAGTATACTACATGCTGAGTATACTACATGCTGAGTATACTACATGCTGAGTATACTTCATGCTGAGTATACTTCATGCTGAGTATACTTCATGCTGAGTATACTTCATGCTGAGTATACTACATGCTGATTATACTTCATGCTGAGTATACTACATGCTGAGTATGCTTCATGCTGAGTTTACTACATGCTGAGTATACTACATGCTGAGTAATACTCAGCATGAAGTATACTCAGTGAGTATACTTCATGCTGAGTATTCTTCATGCTGAGTATACTTCATGCTGAGTATACTTTATGCTGAGGATATTAAATGAAGTCAAAGTTGAGATCAATGAATGGCCGAGTTTACCTGCTAAATAATGCTGACCTGGACCCACTATATGTTCTGGGTCACGTTATATCTTTATTCCTTTGTGTCCTCCTCAGCCCCCTCCCCTCCTCCCTCTCCCCTCCTCAGCCCCCTCCCCTCCCCAGCCCCCCCCCCACCCTTCCTCAGCCCCCTCCTCTCTCCTCCTCATCCTACCCCTCCCTCCTCTGAAAGATTGAAACGCCCCCAAGTTCAGATCTTCTGCACTACACACAGTTCTGGTTTATAGTGTCAGGTTTTATCGTTCTACACCATAGCATTATAGTGTCGGGTCATTGTCCTACACCATAACATACACTCACCACATCTCTACTCTGTCATATCACCACAAGTCTCTCTCTCTCTCTCTCTCTCTCTCTCTCTGTGAACCACCATTAAAAAAAACGAGTAAATTATCTTTGTATATTAATTTATAATATATTTCTCAGTTTTTATATTAATTTCTTTGTGCGATAATAATATGAAGCCCCGACAATCGTAAACTAAAAATCTGAGGGTTTTTTTTTAATTATTTTTTGAGTGGGGAGGGACTGGGAGGGAATGGGGAGGGAGGAGGGGAGTCGGGAGGGGAATGGGTAGGGGAGTGGGAAGGGAGTGGGGAGGGAAGGAGAGTCAAAGGCGACACACAATGAGCTTTTCAGTTGAGTGGAAAATTATTATTCACAATCATGATTTTTTTCTTCTTTTGTTTTAATGTTGTTTTTTTATCTCAGGACTTGAAAGCCGCGAGGATAAACAATGACTGTGTGTGTGTGTGTGTGTGTGTGTGTGTTTAGGAAGGTGGGGAGATCCTTGTTTATGTATTTCCATTGTTTGTGTCTTGTTTGTGTGTGCATGTCTGTGTATGTGTTATAGGTAAATTTGTTTGTATTTATTTTGGTTTATTGTTTGCGTATGTTATTGAGGAAGATAAACACCTGTCAGGACAACACAAATGACCTTAAATTACCATCACAAACTACTATGTTTATACAGTACCAGATGACGTAATAGTGCTGAAAAGAACATTGTATGTATATAATTGTTCCAGGTAACGACAGTGAACAAAAAAGTGTTGATCATATTAACAGTAAGGTACATGACAGCAAAAGTGAGTCTGTGTTTACTTCAGTGATCTGTGTTTACTTCAGTGATGCCCACCCCCCACAACCTACTTTCTCCTCTTTTAATTACACGCTCACCTAACACACACACACACACACACACACTCACACAAGCTTGGTAAAGAGAGTTTGATCAATATTCTCTTTTTTCTAAAACACTGTTTGTCATCTGTTAATCTTCTCCTCAAATTTAATCAAAATTTCCAAGAGTGTTTCCTTTTTAGGTTCAGATTTTCTTTCGCTTATATTATATAAAAAAATTTTTTAGTCTACGAGGTTTTGTTGGTATTGAAACACATCCGCCCGTATTATTAAACAACATCTTCCCTTGAAGAGGGTCGTCGTGTTTCAACCCGAGTTTTAAACTAAATGAGTCCTGAGGGACACCGCAGGACAGTACTTAACGGGGTGGTGTGGCGGTAAAATGAACTAATTCCAATATTATAAAGTAATTTTATTGGAACTGTGACGGATAAATTTAAAAGAGGCAGAAGCTACGTTTAAACAGTACTGTAATCTATATTTATAAAACAAAGAAGTATGCCTGTGTGTTTGTGTGTGTGTATGTGTGTGTGTGTGTGTGTGTGTGTGTGTGTGTGTGTGTGTCCTCACGAGAATCTCGGAAACTACTTTACCGATCTGTAGTGGTGATGGATGGTGTTATATGTAGTGATGATGGATGGTGTTATCGGTAGTGATGATGGATGATGATGATGTTATATGTAGTGATGATGGATATTGTTATATGTAGTGATGATGGATGATGATGTTATATGTAGTGATGATGGATGTTGTTATATGTAGTGATGATGGGTGGTGTTATATGTAGTGATGATGGATGGTGTTATATGTAGTGATGATGGATTGTGTTATATGTAGTGATGATGGATGATGTTATATGTAGTGATGATGGATGGTGTTATATGTAGAGATGATGGATGGTGTTATATGTAGTGATGATGAATGATGTTATATGTAGTGATGATGGATGGTGTTATATGTAGTGATGATGGATGGTGTTATATGTAGTGATGATGGATGGTGTTATATGTAGTGATGATGGATGATGATGTTATATGTAGTGATGATGTATGTTGTTATATGTAGTGATGATGGGTGGTGTTATATGTAGTGATGATGGATGGCGTTATATGTAGTGATGATGGATGGTGTTATATGTAGTGATGATGAATGATGTTATATGTAGTGATGATGGATGATGTTATATGTAGTGATGATGGGTGGTGTTATATGTAGTGATGATGGATGGCGTTATATGTAGTGATGATGGATGGTGTAATTTGTAGTGATGATGGATGATGTTATATGTATTGATGATTAGACAATAAAATAATAAGTTTAATGCTAAAAAAATATACTTTGCTATAACGTTGTAGTGAAAAACATGGTGGAACTTACACACACCGTTAATGAACTATTGATGGAAAAGTTTTGGGGACTGAACAGTGAGACAATGCGGATGAGCCGCCCGGAGGGCGGCGATTCTGCTAGTGTTATATAAAGAGAAATGCTAATGAAAGACAGCTGAAGGATCTGAACAGGTAATGTGAACCTCTCACTCTTACACACACAGAAAATCAAGATAATAATTATTAAGAGACGTAATTCATGCCTTAGACACTTACTGAATAGATTGAGTCATGCCGAGGACTGACTACAGATCATGTTAGTTGGGGTATATTTTCTTACGTTTCTTCGTCAATAACCAAAGGGATGTACAGTAGGGGGCAGGGAAAAAACACTTTTATTTGAGTTGCAGGCTGCACTTTTCAGGCATCGTTTGTATGGCTGTAACAAACACCTGTGCAAAATTTCATGCCATTTCATGCATACTTACCCTGCCGCATCGCGAACGACTTTTTGTCAAATTTTAGTGTATACCAAAAATTAGGTGTCATTTAATGTTTTCCAGGATAATGATAAATTTTACATGGGTGACATCGATTTAATTCACATGTTATTTTACAGGTACACCGTATAGAAAATCATTACAAGTTCATATTGAAATTCTTTTTTGTGCGGAACCTTGGCATCATTTTCCTAGACAATAATCTTTGCCTAATATATCCATCTCTCGATTCGTATCCCGTCACTTCAGTGCAAGCTTCAGTCATCACTTTTATGCCTCTCTCGACCGCCTGAGTGCTGTTTGGCCACTTGGGCACCACTAATGGTGTCTCAAGAATGTCATTAACCTGTAGATTTGACAGAGAAGCAATGTAAGGAGGCTCAGTCTTGAGTTCATTCCTCCAGTTAATCATGGAATGATAGTTTTTTGCTTGCCACTTTAGTTTCGGAGTCACCACCTTTCTCATGTTGACTACAGGAGGCACATCCTCATTCCCATCTCCATCTTTACCCTCCTCATCAGTATAGTTTAACAAATTCTCGTCAACAGCAGCATCAGAATCTTCCTCCTCCTCTTCAGATCTGCCAGTGCATTCTTCCTTTTGCTGATTCTCCTCTCTAATTTTTCTTATCATTGAGACAGCTTTTTCTCTAACAGTCATGTCCTCATCTGCACACATACCAAGAAGAAGTTGATCTGTGTGGGCGAAGTATGCATTTCTCTGGACAGCCTTCTTCACTATCGTCTCCTCCTCACTATTCAGGTGTTTCATATATAGCAGGGACTGGAATACGTTCCTTGAGCCGTGTGTTACGTAAGGGTGTATCTTGATGTAAAACCACATTGGAGCACTGAACTTTATTATTGTAATGACAATTCTTTTCAACTCATGGCTGGGTCTTGATGTTGCTACATACAGCCTGAGGATTCTACTCCATAAGGTGTTCCACCTTGACACACAGGGAGGACCTGGCTCAATAGCAGCCAAGTCATCTTCAACAACACCTGTGATAACTCCTTTACAAATCCTATACAGGTATTTCTGATCCCAGGACAGATCTTTCTCCACTTCATCATTAAACACAGGGAAATCAGGGAAACTGACTGGCTGGAAGGCGACAACTGGAAGCTCAGACAAAGACTCCTTGATCTGCTTTCCAATGGGACCACGCCAATGCTCAGGACCACTTGGTTTACCATCATAGTGATAAAAAACTGCGCGGAAAGGCAGCTCATTTCCGTGAAGCTGACATATGAAATAATGGAGCGGGTGACCAAGTAACATTTCAAGATGATGAATGACTCCATTTTCTGATCCTACATTTACATTGGTTCCATCACAACCAACACACACAATGGGCTGCTGGGTTAGATTTTTCTCCACCAGAAACTCGTGAATAGTTTTGGCAATCTGCTTTCCGTGTCCAGTCTTGGGAGTCACATGTGTGAGATATTCATTGCCAGGCTCAACCATGATGACATAATGATCTTTCACCATCATCCTCGAACTCCATTTCTCGGTCTTCTCATTCTTTATCATCACACGAGTGGCGGTCTTCTTACCATCAAAATAGAGTGACGTCAAATTATCTAAACTAGCCATCTCAATTTCTTGCCTCTTAAATCGGTATTTTTGTCTCGCATCCCGCAGCTTATGTGGTCCAATAACCTGACTCTTGTCATCCTTTGTGATAATGCCATAGTCAGTTAAGGTGGCAGTAGCAATGGCAGCTCCAGCATAATCACTAATCAAGTATCGGTCACAAGCGGCAGCCAGTGTAGGGAGTCTTGTCCGGTTCTGTGAACTGGTGTCTGTCAGAGCCCTTGGATCAGGGACAAAATCAGCATCAGTATTGACGAGAGGAATATCTCTTGAATCATCTGAATTATCCTCAACATGAGGAATATCTCCAGCTACCAGATATCTATGTTTTTGCTCAAGCTGTCTCCTAACTCTGTCCGCATCATGCTTCTCTCTTGCCGTCACTCTGTCCCACATCTTCGTTACTTTCATGTCAACCCCTGCAATCTTCATCTTCCTATCACCTCGCTGGTCAAGGAGAAACTGCACCTCACGTTTGGGAACTTTTATAACACAATTACATGCCAGGTGATATCCGTCACACTCCTTAACTATGCACCTCACATCCTGACAGGAGGCAAGGGGACAATAACAGCTACAGATATCAAACAACTCTTTCATTTCTACCTGAAATGCAGCTTTTTTGCCTACATTCTTGTTCTTATTTAGTTCAATTCCTCTACTGTACAATTTTCTCAACCTTTCCTCAATATTTTTTTGGCTAAGAAGAGGAACATTCTGCCTATCTCCAATTGCTTTTTCCCATATTTCTGAACAGTCCTGGGCGGCCATCTTTATAATCATTGAGACATCTGCAAACTTTCCGTCATCACATTTACATCGCCAGCAGTTCTTTAACTTACCCAGGTCTCCCCTACATTACAGTACAGTAACACAACATTGAGAAATGAAATGAGAAAAGGCTGATAATCAATATAGACATAGCACCATACTCATCTGCAACAAGACAACTTAAATGAACTAAGAGATATGAAAAAAAAGTTGATAAACACTGAACAGAACATTGCACCGCCACAGCGGCTGTTTGGCTAGTACTGTAGGTAAATTTAAAAATTTCAGTAGAAAATGCGGCAGACTTAACCTCGACATATCAGCTTCAAATTTGGCATGGAGTCTTAGATATGTATAAGGAACAATGCCTGAAGAGTGCAGCTTTGAGCAAAATTTCACTGCCCCCTACTGTACAGTATGTCTTGTGTGTTGACGTGTCCATGAGGTAACGTTGGGTATGTGATTAAATCCTTACTTGTTGTGGCGTCGTAACATAACAATAACGTGCTAATCTCACAGGTGTTTTTGACTGTTAATTGGCGAGTGTTGAAGCTTAAGGCATCACGACTTGAACCTGAGGAGAGAAGCATTAGATGAAGAGTCTTATGTTGTGAGTACCTTGACGATGATCAGAGTAGGTGCCCTGCCATGTAGTCCCGTCGTGTCCTGCCATGTAGCCCCGTCGTGTCCTGCCATGTAGCCCCGTCGTGTCCTGCCATGTAGCCCCGTCGTGTCCTGCCATGTAGCCCCGTCGTGTCCTGCCATGTAGCCCCGTCGTGTCCTGCCATGTAGCCCCGTTGTGTCCTGCCCTGTAGCCCCGTCGTGCCCTGCCCTGTAGGTGGTGAGTACTAGTAGTAGGGGAGGTGTGGGTACTAGTTGTAGGGGAGGTGTGAGTACTAGTAGTAGGGGAGGTGTAAGTACTAGTAGTAGGGAAGATGATGAGTACTAGTAGTAGGGGAGGTAATGAGTACTAGTAGTAGGGGAGGTGTGGGTACTAGTACTAGGGAAGATGATGAGTACTAGTGGTAGGGGGTGATCAGTACTAGTGGTAGGGGAGGTGTGAGTACTAGTAGTAGGGAAGATGATGAGTACTAGTAGGGGGTGACTAAAATTAGTGTGGGGAGGTGGGTGAGTACCAGTAGTAGGGGAAGTGGGGCACAGTAGTAGGGGAGGTGATGAGTACTAGTATGGAAGCTGATGAGTACTTTAGTAGAAGGGGAGATGATGAGCACTAGTAGTAGGGGGAGGTGTGAGGCTAGTAGGGAGGTGATGAGTACTAGTAGTAGGGGAAGTGGTGAGTACTAGTAGAAGGAGGTGATGAGTACTATAGTAGGGAGGTGGATGTGAGTACCAGTAGTAGGGGAAGTGGTGAGCTAGTAGTAGGGGGAGGGAGTACTATAGGGGGAGGAAAGTACTAGTAGTAGGGAAGTGGTGAGCACTAGTATAGGGAGATGATGAGTACTAGTAGTAGGGAGGTGAGTACTAGTAGTAGGGGAAGTGGTGAGCACTAGTAGTAGGGAGGTGATGAGTACTGTAGTAGGGGAGTGTGAGTACTATAGTGGGGAGGTGATGAGTACTAGTAGGGAAGTGGTGAGTACTAGTAGAAGGGGAGGTGTGAGCACTAGTAGTAGGGGAAGTGGTGAGTACTAGTAGTAGGGGAAGTGGTGAGTACTAGTAGAAGGGGAGGTGTGAGTACTAGTAGTAGGGGAAGTGGTGAGTACTAGTAGTAGGGAGGTGATGAGTACTAGTAGTAGGGGAGGTGTGAGTACTAGTAGTAGGGGAAGTGGTGAGTACTAGTAGTAGGGGAGGTGATGAGTACTGAGTAGAAGGGGAGGTGATGAGTACTAGTAGTAGGGGAGGTGTGAGTACTAGTAGTAGGGGAGGTGTGAGTACTAGTAGTAGGGGAAGTGGTGAAAGAGATGATATTTGAAGTTAAACAATAAAATTCCAAAATGGCGGATGAAGCTTTCGACCAATCAGAATACGTTTCGGTCATAATGATATTGTGAACTTTGTTGTCTCGGCGCCAATGACCTCTGACAATAATCATGATTGTGTTATAGTAATGGAATGAATTTTTATGAGTTGGCAATAAAGCAAAGCATAAATGGGTTTTTAAATTGTCGCTTATTAAAAACTGTGGATATACTGTACAGAGGATGATGTGCAACTCGTGTCATATTAACTCCATGGATGTGTTATTAAAGAGGAACTACGTCAATATTTTGGATTTGTTGTCATTATTTTTCATTCTGTTCGTCTAGTTTCTCATCTTGTTTCTCCATCTCTTCCGTGAGACATTTACCACTCAATATGTTAAATATTTTTTGTTATATTTCCTTTCGCGTAAACTTAATACCTTTTTTCTTCCCCGCCTACATCAAGTTCCCTCGCTGAAGCTTCACTTTTAGAGAAATTCCTACGAGACGGCGGGGAAAACACGCCGTCGACAGGCTTTTGTGGACGAGTGATCCCTGGTTGATCGAGCTCCCTCTCTCTCGTTGCCTTCTGGACCTCTCTAATGTTACCTCCCGGTGCCTCACTTTCGTCTGTTTTGTTATATTGTGATCGTTTCGTTTCGTCTAAATTTCTAACTCTAATGGGGGGAATGAAATAAATTATGAATAATAAACGACTCAGATAACAATTAATGCGATTGTAATACAGTAAAGTAACTGACAATTAATGATGATATCTCGCTGGAGAGTTAGGAGTGATATACTGAACAGGAAATTCCATTAGGTTCTGCCAGCCAGTGGTAGCGCGGGCAAGTGAAGTGGTGAGGCGAGAAGTACTGACGTATACCATCACAGGGTGTGCTCGCTCCTCCCTGCTGAGTGATGTCTGTCAGAAAACTCCCCACCAGTATCCTCGTCTGCTTCCGTCGTAACATACATGACTGATACAGGGGCCGGGGGGCAGTTTTCTCTGATTGTATGACCTACGAGATTGTACTGGCAGATTGTTGGTCGTCAGGGAGATCTCAGTAAACCAGGATCAGCTCGTCATAAGATTTACTATAGAAGAATAAGATCAGGACGACGCTTGAGCCAACGGTGGGTGAACGGGTGCTGCTGCAGGGAAAGACATGGCTTTTACTTTTATCCTCTTCGCCACTGATCGGCTTGTTAGCCGCTTGGGCGATCGGTCACGACTCTTTTCCTTTATATTCTTCACCAAAAGGTCGGCTCGCTAGCTGCCCGGGCGATCGGTCACGTCTCTGTCACGCACTGTTGGCAAATACTGGGCATGCACCGGCTCCTGAATGTACCTGAACCCGCTCCAGTGTTGGTCAAGTCTTCTCTTGAAAGAGCTCACACTCGGTGCCGTCACAACACTTTCTGGTAGATTGTTCCAAGAGTTTACAACCCTCACTCCGAAAAAGTTTGCCCTCACGGTTTTCCGGACTTGCGGCTTCTTCAATCTTGAGCTGTGACCCCTTGTGGGGTGAGCGTCCGCCAGCTCCAAGTAAGGACACTCAACTGAGTAGTGCCCCCTGAGATGCTTATAAACCTCAACTAGGTCCCCCTTTGCCCGTCTGTAGTATAAGCTAGGCAAGTTCAGGCGCTCCAATCTCGCAGGGTAGCTGAGATGCCGAAGTGCAGGCACCAGCTTGGTGGCCCTCCTTTGAACATTTTCAACCAACTGACAGTCCCTAGCATATCTCGGGGACCAGATGGGGTGACAGTACTCCAGATGGGGAAGCACTTCACTCCTGAAGATCGTCACGAGGGACGGACCGTCAAGATATCTGAACGACCTTCTTATAAGACCCAATAATTTATTTGCCTGATTTACCTTCTTCTCACAATGGCCCGAGAACTTCAGCTCATTGTCAACATACACACCTAGGTCCTTCTCACACACAGTCTCAATTAGTACATTTTCTTCATCCCGTTGGGACATATGGTACGCCTCCTTACCGTTGGTACGCCCCAGGTGCATCCTCTTACACTTCGTGACATTGAATCTCAGCAGCCATTCCTTCGACCATTCCTGGAGCCCACAGAGGTCCTTCTGCAGCTCTTCACAGTCCGCTTGGTTCTTAATTTCCCGAAATAACTTGGCGTCATCGGCAAACATTTGTATGGAGGAGTGTACAACGTCAGGCATATCATTTATGAAACAAACAAACAACAGCGGGCCCAATACACTACCCTGCGGTACCCCACTTGTTACAGGTACAGATGACGATTTTGTGCCATTAATCACCACACATTGCTTGCGGTCATGTAGAAAGTCTTCTATCCACGCTAGGACATTTCCCCGAATTCCGTACCCTTCCAGTTTGATTTTCAGCCTTTCGTGGGGTACACTGTCGAAAGCCTTGGCAAAATCTAGGTAAATATTGTCGATATTACCACCCCGTTCTAGAATATGGGTCCAAATATCCAATACCTTGAGCAATTGTGTCAAGCAAGAGCGCCCCGGCATAAAACCATGTTGGCAATCTTTTACAAGGTTGTTTCGTAGTAGATGTTCCATCGCTGCATCTCTGATAATACTCAAGTACTTTACATATTATGCTGGTCAGGCTCACCGGTCTATAGTTGTTCGTGGAGTGCCTATCGCCCTTCTTGAAGATAGGACTCACATAAGCCACTTTCCATTCACTGGGGACCATTTGTTCATCCATGCATTTACAAAACAGAATCTTCAGGGGCTCTGCAAGCTCGTTGCACAGCTCCCTTAGCACTCTAGGATGCACCATGTCAGGTCCAGGACTCTTATGGACCTTTAGCCTGGACAGTTTATTTCTAATACCCTCTTCTGTGAACACAATGTGGGTCAGTGCTGTGTCGAACTGTCTGTCCTCAAATGCAGGAAGGTTAGTTGCATCCTCTCTTGTGAACACTGAGGAAAAGAAGCTGTTCAATGCCTCAGCTTTATCCTGGTCAGAATCTGCATAACTACCATCTTCAAGCCTCGGGTCTGATACTCCTACTCGCGTTTTCAATTTCGACTTTGCATAGCGGTAAAACGCCTTTGGGTTTGACTTGACCTCGCATGCAACCAGCCTTTGGAACTCCTTTTCAGCCCTCCTACACTCTATCTTTGCTTGGTTTCTGGCTCTTGCATACATCTCCTGTCTTGCTCATCGTTTGACCCAACCCACGTCTTGAATTTCTGGGGTTTCTTCTTAATTTTGTCGACCGCCGCATGGTTCATGTGTAGGGATCCCCTCGTATTCCTAGAAGCACTGGGTTTGGTCTTGGGTATATATTTATCGATCAAATGGGTCATTTTACTAGTTATGATATTCAGCGTAGTGTCTGCGTTCTTGTACCTTAATAAGTCAGGCCAGTTGATTCCCCTCATCTCTTCCCTCATCCCATTGTAATTTCCCTTGTAATATTTGCACCTTGGCCTGGCCTTATCTTGAACTAGGTAACAGTTAAATCTGAATGACAACACTGTATGGTGACTGGTGCCAACTGGGGCAAGGTGTTCCAGTTTGGCCACCATACCCTCCTCGTTTGTTATGATGAGGTCAAGTGGCTTGGGTGTTTGCTCCCCTCTGTAATGTGTCGGGTCTCTCACATGTTGGAACAGAAAATTATCTCTCAGAGTTTCTACAAAAAGAGTAGCAGGATTATTCAAGTCATTCGGGGTTGACTCGTTTCTCCAGTCGATGTCGCCATAGTTAAAGTCCCCATGATAAGGAGGTGGCTGGGTTGAGCACGGCTTGTTTATTATTAAGGTTCTTAAGTTCTTTTGATTTAGTGGCCACAGTTCAAGATTCAGATACACCCGACGATAAGTAAGTCCTCCTTTAATTTAATTTTACACCACTTGGATTCTTCAAAGACATCCTTCCTGTACCCTCGCCTGGCTGGCTCTAAGGTCTTGGCTTGAAGTAGATAACCACACCTCCTGCAGGATTCTTGAGTTAGGTTCGTAAATGAGTCATATCCAGCAATACTGAACCCACATTCCTCTGGGTCGATTCCTCCTGTTCTTGTACAACAGTTCTACAACTCAATATCTGGTTGGTGTACTCTAGTAGTGTTTCCCAAACTCCTCCCTCTTTTGTCCAGGAACGTCGGTATTAGTAAGTAATATGACATTCAAGCCAGAATTCTGGTTCTCGTAACGTTCCTGCTCTTAGTAATAAACCCGCTCCACCACATTCTCAGAAGCTGCAGCATTTGCTAAGCAATAATTGTATTTTTGCAGGGTGTTGGGTAAAATTTCATTGTTAGACGGCGCTTCGTTCTTTCCTGTCCGGTAGGCTGAGCTGGTGCTGCCTCCCGGGTGGGGGGTTGGAGTGGGTGGAGGGTGCACTGCTGCCCCCGGTTCGTGTCGGCATTAACACTTGAGTTTTCCACTCACCCCCCTGAGAGCAACCCATGCAATCTGTCCCCGTTCCTTCTCGACTCCCTCCCTCCTCTGCTTCAAGTCCAGCAGGAGCTTCTTGTGCTGTTCCCTCTGCATTACCGTGCGGTCTGGGTGAATAAATACATCTCGAAATGCCCTCGCCTTGCTAAGTTTTTTGCCTGCCGGATAACTTGCCATTTTCCTGTGGAACACTGACTAAATAATGAAGATAAAAACATAGGTAAAATATTTGTCGAGATCAATTAGATGAAAGTAGTCTATATTGATTTTTTTTCAAAGTTTGGAAAATAAATTAAGCGCGTCGTGAGATTGACAGAACATCGAAGATTGGAAAAACAGCGAAGTCGTGAAAGGACATGTTAACTAAGACCGGATTTCGAAAGTTTTCCTGATATATGTCAAGAAAAGTTGCTGGACGATTGGTAGGTGGGAGTACAGTGTGTGCCCGAGTGAACAGTGGTGAAGACGTCAAAAAAACAAGTATTGCATTGGAGGTCATATTCAAGGGACTGGTCTCTGTGTACCGTGTGAGGTAGCACAGTTAGGTTGTATACAGTGTGAGTAGAACAGTGAGGTTGTGTACAGTGTGAGTTAGTACAGTTGGGTTGTGTACAGTGTGAGGTAGTACAGTAGGTTGTGTACAGTGTGAGTTAGTACAGTTAGGTTGTGTACAGTGTGAGTTAGTACAGTTAGGTTGTGTACAGTGTGAGGTAGAACAGTGAGGTTGTGTACAGTGTGAGTACTAGTTAGGTCGTGTGCAGTGTGAGGTGTTACAGTTACGTTGTGTACAGTGTGATGTAGTACAGTTAGGTGTGTACAGTGTGAGGTAGAACAGTTAGGTTGTGTACAGTGTGAGGTAGAACAGTTGGGTTGTGTACAGTGTGGTAGAACAGTGAGGTTGTGTACAGTGTAATACTACAGTTAGGTTGTGTGCAGTGTGAGGTGGTACAGTTAGGTTGTGTACAGTGTGGTGGTACAGTTAGGTTGTGTACAGTGTGAGGTAGTACAGTTGGGTTGTGTACGGTGTGAGGTAGTACAGTTGGGTTGTGTACAGTATGAGGTGGTACAGTTGGGTTGTGTACAGTGTGAGGTGGTACAGTTGGGTTGTGTACAGTGTGAGTTAGTACAGTTAGGTTGTGTACAGTGTGAGTTAGTACAGTTAGGTTGTGTACAGTGTGAGGTAGTACAGTTGGGTTGTGTAGTGTGAGTTAGTACAGTTAGGTTGTGTACAGTGTGAGGTAGTACAGTTAGGTTGTGTACAGTGTGAGGTAGTACAGTTAGGTTGTGTACAGTGTGAAGTAGTACAGTTAGGTTGTGTGTACAGTGTGAGGGTAGTACAGTTAGGTTGTGTACAGTGTGAGGGTGGTACAGTTAGAGTTGTGTACAGTATGAGGTAGTACAGTTAGGTTGTGTGTACAGTGTGAGTGGTACAGTTAGGTTGTGTACAGTGTGAGTGGTACGGTTGTTGTGTACAGTGTGAAGCATTAGATCAGTGTGAGGTAGTACAGTTAGGCATAGTGTGTGAGGTAGTACAGTTAGGTTGTACAGTGTGGTAGTACAGTTGGGTGTGTACAGTGTGAGGTAGTACAGTTGGGTTGTGTGGTGTGAGGTAGTACAGTTGGGTTGTGTACAGTGTGGTAGTACAGTTAGGTTGTGTGCAGTGTGAGGTAGTACAGTTAGGTTGTGTGCAGTATGGTAGTACAGTTAGATTGTGTACAGTGTGAGGTAGTACAGTTAGGTTGTGTACAGTGTGAGGTACAGTTGGGTTGTGTACAGTGTGGTGGTACAGTTAGGTTGTGTACAGTGTGAGGTAGTACAGTTAGGTTGTGTACAGTATGAGGTAGTACAGTTAGGTTGTGTACAGTGTGGTGGTACAGTTGGGTTGTGTACAGTGTGAAGTTGAACAGTTAGGTTGTGTACAGTGTGAAGTAGTACAGTTAGGTTGTGTACAGTGTGAGGTAGTACAGTTAGATTGTGTACAGTAGGTTACAGTTAGGTTGTGTGCAGTATAGGGTAGTACAGTTAGGTTGTGTACAGTAGGAGGTAGTACAGTTAGGTTGTGTACAGTATGAGTGATACAGTTAGGTTGTGTACAGTGTGGTGAATACAGTTAGGTTGTGTACAGTGTGAGGTAGCACAGTTAGGTGTGTACAGTGTGAGGTAGTACAGTTGGGTTGTGTACAGTATGAGGTAGTACAGTTAGGTTGTGTACAGTGTGAGTAGTACAGTTAGGCAACATTACAGTTAGGTTGTGTACAGTGTGAGGTAGTACAGTTAGAATGTGTACAGTGTGAGGTATTACAGTTAGGTGTGTACAGTATGAGGAAGTACCATGGTTGTGTACAGTGTAGTACAGTAGTGTACAGTGTGGTACAGTTAGGTTGTGTACAGTGTGAGGTAGTACAGTTGGGTTGTGTACGGTGAGGGTGGTACATTAGGTTGTGTACAGTGTGAGGTAGTACAGTTGGGTTGTGTACAGTGTGAGGTAGTACAGTTAGGTTGTGTACAGTGTGGTGAGTACAGTTAGGTTGTGTACAGTATGGGGTAGTACAGTTAGGTTGTGTACAGTATGAGTGGTACAGTTAGGTTGTGTACAGTGTGAGTAGGTGTGTACAGTTAGAGTACAGTTAGGTTGTGTACAGTGAGGTAGTACAGTTTTTGTGTACAGTGTGATGGTACAGTTAGGTTGTGTACAGTGTGGTGTACATTGTTTACAGTGAGGTACAGTTAGGTTGTGTACAGTATGAGGTAGTACAGTTGGTTGTCAGTGTGTAGTACAGTTAGCTTGTACAGTGATTCAGTTATACAGTTAGGTTTTATACAGTGTGAGGCAGTACAGTTAGGGTTGTGTACAGGTGAAGTGTACATTTAGGTTGTGTACAGTATGGGGTAGTACAGTTAGGTTGTGTACAGTGTGGTGGTACAGTTAGGTTGTGTACAGTATGGGTGGTACAGTTGGGTTGTGTACAGGTGAGGTAGTACAGTTAGGTTGTGTACAGTGTGAGATAGTACAGTTAAGTTGTGTACAGTATGAGGTATGTACAGTTGGGTCGTGTACAGTGTGAGTGGTACAGTTAGGTCTGTGTACAGTGTGAGGTAGTACAGTTAGGTTGTGTACAGTGTGAGGTGGTACAGTTAGGTTGTGTGCAGTGTGAGGTAGTACAATTGGGTTGTGTATATGAGGTGGTACACTTGGGTTGTGTACAGTATGAGGAGTAGGTACAGTTGGGTTGTGTACAGTATGAGGTGAGTACAGTTAGGTTGTGTACAGTGTGAGGTAGTACCTTGGGTTGTGTGCAGTATGAGTGGTACAGTTGGGTTGTTAACAGTATGAGGTAGTACAGTTAGGTCGTACTACAGTGTGAGGTAGTACAGTTAGGTTGTGTACAGTATGAGGGTAATACAGTTGGGTTGTGTACACTGGGGGAACTACAGTTAGGCTGTGAACAGTGTGAGGTACAGTTAGGTTGTGTACAGTGTGAGGTAGTACAGTTAGGTTTGTGTACAGTATGAGGTAGTACAGTTGGGTTGTGTACAGTGTGAGGTGGTACAGTTGGGTTGTGTACAGTGTGAGGTGGTACAGTTAGGTCGTGTACAGTGTGAGGTAGTACAGTTAAGTTGTGTACAGTATGATGTAGTACAGTTGGGTTGTGGCAGTGTGAGGTAGTACAGGTTGGTTGTGTACAGTGTGAGTAGTACAGTTGTTGTGTACAGTGTGAGGTGGTACAGTTAGATTGTGTGCAGTGTGAGATGGTACAGTTGGGTCATTCAGTGTGAGGTAGTACAGTTGGGTTGTGTACAGTATGAGTTAGTACAGTTAGATTGTGTACAGTGGTGGTACAGTTAGGTTGTGTGCAGTGTAATTGGTACATTGGGTTGTGTACAGTATGAGGTAGTACAGTTAGTTTTTGTACAGTGTGAGGTAGTACAGTTAGGTTGTGTACAGTATGGTAGTACAGTTAGATTGTGTACAGTGTGAGTGGTATAGTTGGTTTGTGTACGGTGGAGGTAGTACAGTTGGGTTGTGTACAGTGTGGTAGTACAGTTTGGTTGTTTTACAGTGTGAGGTAGTACAGTTGGGTTGTGTACAGTATGAGGTAGTACAGTTGGTTTGTGTACAGTGTGAGGTAGTACAGTTAGGTTGTGTACAGTGAGGTACGGATTAGGTTGTGTACAGTGTGAGGTGAGCACAGTTAGGTTGTGTACAGGGTGAGGTAGTACAGTTAAATTGTGTACAGTATGAAGTGAGTACAGTTAGGTTTGTGTGCAGTATGGAGTAGTACAGTTGGGTTGTGTACAGTGGGGAGGTAGTACAGTTAGGTTGTGTACAGTGTAATTAGTACAGTTAGGTCGTACACAGTGTGAGGTACAGTTAGGTTGTGTATAGTGTGAGGTAGTACAGTTGGGTCGTATACAGTGTGAGGTAGTACTGTTAGGTTGTGTTCAGTATGGTGGTACAGTTAGAATGTTGTACAGTGTGATGTAGTACAGTTAGGTTGTGTTCAGTATGACGTAGTACAGTTATTTGTGTACAGTATGTGGTAGTACAGTTAGGTTGTGTACAGTGTGAGGTA